>NC_056726.1:441128206-441243206 GCF_019279795.1 Protopterus annectens
GGATCTCTCTATGTCAGCTATTTGAGACTTCTGTTGCGTCATTATTTCTTGTAGTTGCTGTATTTGTTTTGTAGATCTCTCCTCAAACGTGTCCAGTTTGGTATTCATTTTGTCAAATTTCACTGACAAGTCTTGTATAGCATTTAATAAAGACTGTATCTCCTTTTTCATCGTCTGGTCCTGTGTGGTATGCTTAGAAAAGCTCATTTTCAGTAGATTCAGATACCTTCCTTCTTGTTTTTGACAGGAAAAATAATGTTTAAAGCCAATTCTTTTGCACTGTAGACTTCTAGTGATATTAGTAGAAGTAATTCAACAAAATAGGTTTGTCTACAATATCTAGTTTTTAAAAATTCCTGTCAGAAATATCTTTTGAGTGCAGAGCTGAGAAAAGATGCTGCCAACCAGTCTACATCCTAGCCACGCCCCCCGAGATATACTTTTCTGAGGTTTTAGCCAAAACCAGCGGTCTGTGGCTGACCAAGTTTGCAGATGACTGTAAGATAGGCACTGTCTTACATTCCCCTAGTGATGTGAACATCCTCCAAGAGGGCCTTACCCAAACTAATGACTGGTGCCAGAAGCATGGCTTCAAACTGAATACCAAGAAATGCATCATTATCCCCTTATCCCCTTTGGGGAAAATGTCATCTCCACTAATTATCACATTAATAACAATGTACTAAGCATGCAATTAGTCGTGAGAAACTTGGGCACCCAGGTTGATAGCAACCTGATTTTTGACCACCATGTTGCCTCCATTGTACGGAAGGCTTTCTACATGGTCACTTCATAAATAAGGGTATTTCATCCAGAAACAAGGAGGTCATAACATCCCTGTACTCCTCTCTTATCAGACCCATTATCGAGTCCATTGCCCCCTTTGGCATGTACCTTGTCAAGCACATGCAGCAGTTGGAGAGACCACAGAGATCCGTGACCAGGAAAGTCCAGGGTCTCAAACACCTGTCCTATACAGATAGACTAAAAACCCTGTCCCTCTACTCAGTCTCATACAGACTGCTCAGAGATGATCTGTGTCTGGACGATTGGATGGGTAACCATAAATTCACCCTAGGGCTTCCACCTGTGTCCCTCTTGGACAGGGGCAATAGGTGCTGATCCATGGAAATAAGGATACATCTTGGCTAGGCTTGTAAGGGCATAGGGCCATTAGCCTAGTAACTTCCTATGATCCTATAAAGCATGAGCCTATAGGGTAGTTGGCAGAAAAGTGTGCGCACAAATAATAATGCTGAGGTGCTGATCTATTGTTGTAATTCAGGTCTACAGATGTGCAGAGAAATGTCTTCAGGATGGAAGCAAGGGAAGTATGCATAAGGGTGGAAAGTAGAGCCATTAATAGGGCCATGGAAACAAAAATAAATGGACAGAAGATTTCAAAGTGATGTGATGAGCCAATCAGGGATGTAGAACATAATGGAGAACAGGTTGTGAAACATTCACACAGATATCAGTCTAAGGTACTTTAACTTAGAAAATGTGAAAGTCAAACAGAATAGGTGGATTAAAGATGAGTAATAGGAATTATCAAGATGCACCAGTACTGCCATCATCAGAGTTTGATCAGTGTACCTGAAAAAAGACCTATCCAACCCTGGGTGGATTTGAACCATCAACTCTTTTCTTATACTTCCTTAACAAGGTGGGCCATAGAAGCAGTTTTACTGAAGCTGTCAGGGAAACACATAACAGATACATATTGCACAGTTGCAGACTAGAAGCAGAAAAGAAAACACAGGCCTTAAGGAATTTGAATGCATTACCTTCATCAGTGTTATTTGACCAAGCACTGCATTTACATGATGATATATGGAAACAGTCACACTGAAGGTGAAGATGAGAAGGCAAGAAATGTGGAAAAAACATAAATATAGTTGCAAGTATAAAATCTTCTGGAAGAGCCTCATGTTGATCAAGGAGGAATGGAGGAATGGTTAAGGAGAGGTGAATTTACATCAAGAAATAAAAGGTTAATATTGGCAGTCCAAGATAGTGGGCTCAGTACACACTGGTTTACTAAGTCCATTGAACATGTGGGAGAAACAAACATATGTAGGTTTTGTGGAACCAAGTTGGAAACAGTTACACACCTTATTGCTGGATGTGATGCTCTAATGGCAGAGGGAGTGTATACTGAAATGCATAATAATGTGGCGAGATTGTTACACTGGAGATTGTGCAAACATTATGGTATTGAAGTGGCTGAAAAACATTGGAAATATGAGCCACAGAGAATCATAGAAAATGATGAAGTTTACATCACATGGGATCACCCAATACCAACAGTCCAAAAGATAGATGCTAGAAAACCGGACATAGTGATCCAAGAAAAGAAGACAAAAGTAGCATTGATCATTGAAATTGCCACACCTAGTGACTATAGTGCCTTGCATACAGAGAGACACAAAGTCATAAAATACCTTGATCTGCAGGCAGAAATGAGAGCCATGTGGAAGAAAGATACCCAGACATTTCAAATAGTAGTAGGAGCAACTGGTCTTATAAAAAAGAATTTACAGTCATATTTAGATATGTTACCAATCCATGTAACACCGTATGAATTGCAGAAGGAGTCATTGCTGGGTACATTGCGGGTACTCCGAAGAGCACTTTTGGCTAAGATCAAAGAGTGAAATAATACTAATTTCATGAACTTTAATTGTACTCTGACTTAGGAATGGGGTCCATTCCCATCATGGTATTAGAAACCCAAAAGACTTGGAGAAATCAAAAAAGGTGTCATAGAAGCACATAGCAGGTGATTACACTTTTGCAGACAGGAAGTAAAAATGAAAACACAGACCACAGGGGAGTTGAACCTATTATGCTCAGCAGTGCCATTCTACCCAACACTGCATTTACAAAGTGAACTATACAAGCAGCCACCCTGATGCTGTCAGGAAAGTATATATTAGTTGAGTGTTACACATAGGTTCATATGTTCATAGGTAGGTACTAGGCTATCGGCCCAAGGGCCTACGCAAGCCTAGCCAATAAGGTTCCCTGGCTTACACCACCCAAGAAAGTTATTTTCCTGTGCCGCTGACGAGCAGAGACACAGAAGTGACACAGACACATTTACAGAATGGAAGCACAATAACATACATACAAGCCTAATGGGATTTCACAGGTTTGTAGGTTCATAGTTGATTACTAGGCTAATGGTACAAGAGCCTTTAAAGCCTAGCCAATAATACACAGGATATGACAGTATTATATCTAAATTCCCCAGATATGGGTTGGAGTGGTGTCAGGGTAGTGGGTCTTTGTGTTTTGGAGCCCTGAGTCATTTTACAGACTGCCTCTGTCCATAAGGGATATAGGTAGCTCCCCAGGAGTGAATTTACAGTTCCCCATCCAGTTATCCAAATTCTTTTTGAAGAGAGTGAGGGACAAACTTTACTTTACAAAGATGAGAAGTTTATTCCATATACAAGGTAGCCTGGGGATATGAATCTCTGTCTCCAGCAAATTTTGTCAGAGTCACAATTAAATTTAAGGCAAATATGCAGCATTTTCATCAGGGCTGGATCAGAGAATGCCTTGTAGGTCAGGCATAAGCCACCTCTCAATAAACGATATGAGATGGAGTAAAGGCATAGCGTCTTTAGTCAGTCTGCATAAGACGTGTGTCTTACAATTTGTATTTTTTTAGTGAGAAAGCTCTGGGGCAGCTCCAATTGGTGTAAGTGCTTGGTTAGGTACATGCAGAAGAGACGATTGTACATGATTATGGGCCTGATGAGGGCCGAGTACAATGGCACTGTGACTTCTTTGATCTTGATTCCCATGCCTTTCCTTATAAATTGAGAAACACAGAAGAATTTCCTCACTACCATAGCTACTAGGAGGTCAAAATTTAAGTTACTATCTGTCTGTGTTCCTAGGTCTCTCACCACTGGGTCTACAGGGATGTCTGATTTACCAAAGGGTATGACTACATATTTTTTAGCATTTAGTCTCAGCAGGCCTGTTTGTAGGATGCCAGCATCATTCATCGATTCAATGATTGCTCCCAACTTACAATCCTTGGTGAACTTCATGAGCCAGAGTCCCCCAACATTGGCCTTCACTTCAGAGAAATATACACCAAACAGAAAGGGTCCCAACACTGAGCCCTGTGGAACACAGCTAGGAACAGGTTCCTTATCTGAGGTGGAGTCACCTATCTGGACAACAGGCATCCTTTCGGTGAGCCAGTTTGCTATACATCTGACAATGTATGGGGTTTATGCCTAATTCAGTAAGTTTATCTATGATCCCCATGTAAGGGATTGTATTGAAAGCTTTGGCCAGGTCTAAATGAGCATTGCGTACTGTTTTACCCTCATCCATGGCCCTGGTTTCTTTCTTGAAGAAGTCCACCAGATTCAGCAGGCAAAACCTCCCTTTGACAAAGCCAAATTGGGTCTGGTCCAGTGTTTGGAGAGTTCCTATGTCATTACTGATCAGGTCCATGATAATTCTATAATTCTCTCTATGGCCTTGCAGATAAGACCAGTCAAACTTATGGGTCTGTAGTTCCCTATGTCAGTTGATGGGCACCCCTTGTCCAGAGGGACGACTGTTGCAGTCCTCCATTTCTCTGGGATAAAGCCCATCTGAAGGCTGTGATTAAAGGGAGTTTCTAGTTGCCCTGATATATTCTGTTTTAGGCTATTTAAGAAGCATAATGGAATGTTGTCGGGACACATGGAGGCTGTGGTTTTAGCTGTAGCGAGCCCAGTAAAGACCTGTTCACTCATAATGACTGATAGGGGATGGTTGCTGGTATTTCTTTGGGTGTAGTAGGAGGCGATCGGGGACTTTGAACTGAACTTGACGGCCTGCATGTTTGGTAAAGTGTTGCCATTCACAATTGCCTTGGCACATTGCTGAGCATTTCCCCTTAGGTTACGAACATAATTTTAAAAAAGCCTTAGAGTTATCTATCACCTGGAAAGCTATTTTTGACTAATAGTTTGTTATGGCAGATTTGACGTGCTCTCTAATTTGTTTGTTTAGACAGGTGAGTGTCTTTTTACACTGTTTTGTCTGTTCCTTCTTGGCTTTAGAGAGGATTTTATTTCCTTTTGTTGAACAGCATATTTATGCTAGGGTCCACCAGGGTGGCTTATTTTTGCCAGTAATCATAGGTTTGACTCATACAGGTACTGCTTCCTCTCTGTAGCTATGAATGTGGGTGTACAGTGTTTGTGTACAGCTCAGAGTAGGCCTCAGTGTCATCGAGGTTCGGAAAGGCTTGGAAGTTTGATAAGTTGTCACTTAGTTTGAGGTAATTGGCCTTAGCAAAGTTCTTAGCAAGTTTGGAGTTTGATGGGGATTCTAGGTTAGTTGTAATACTAAAAGAGATCATTTTGTGGTCAGATCTTACCAGGGAGGAGTTAATGCATGGGAGGGAGGAGTATCCCCCCATGTTTGTGAGGACCAAGTCTAGGATATTTGTACCTCTAGTTGAGGAGGTAAGCAGTTACTTCAGGGTGTTTGGATTGAGAAAGTACAAAAACTACTGAGCAAGTGAATTATGGGTACTATAAGTCTCCCAGTTTATGGAGGGGTAGTTGAAGTCACCCAAAGTATGGTATTAGGCTGATTGTTAGATTCCAGTAGGTAGGAGTTGTGTTTTTTCACACTCATGTTAGGGGATCAATAGCTATCAAGAATATGATAGGGGATCACATCTATGGTTAATTGGGCATGGAGTAGCTCAAGTGAGTCATGTTACTGGACCACTCTAGCAGTGAGACACCTCCTCTGTTTGTTGTATACTAAGCTGAGGGGGATCAAAATGTATGAAAGGCATTGTAGCCTTTGATAACCAGAGTGCTTTCCATGGTTCTAAACCCTATTCTGTGACTGCACATATGTCTGTATTCTCCAGGGTGAGGAGTGCTTCCAGAGAGTACAGTTTTTTATTTAAACTCCTAACACTGAGCAACAGTACCTTTAGGTAGCCATATGTAATTTTTGTTATGTTGGAGAGTTTAACAACTTGTCATGACCTATAAAAGGCACTATGGGGCTAGATAAAGTTTTTTTGCCAATATCTAGAAGCCAAGTAGTGGCAAGTACAAACCATTTCAGGCAAAGCATCATGATTTGTCAATCATATCTCCCCAGACTCTGCCAGATATTAGATCCCTTGTTGTGACATCAGAAACTAAGCTAAGCATTGAAGTCAATCATTTTTTGCTGGTACTGTGGCATCCTCATTGGTAAATGTAGGATGCTACTCAAGGCTAGATTCAAACCTGCCTCAGACACATATTTAGAGAGCTGGCACCAGACAGACAGCTCATTGTGCTCTTCTCCTTGTTTAGCCTGGTAAGGAGGACATCAGTATGTCGTATAATGGAATCCCCAATAACTAGAATGTTTGGTTGTGTGATGTGTTGCCTTATGGGCTTGGAAGCGGGGGTAGTATGATTTTCAGAGTTATGTGTTGTGTGAGGTACTGTCGTTTTTGTGTGTGTGCATGGCCACTGAGATATGCTTTTAGAAGGTCTTGGAAGTCTGGGTAAATTACAAGTCAGTACCTCTGCATATATGAGTCTATGTGTTCGTTCCTTAGTGTTGGTAGTCAATGTTTTGGGTATAACACTGACAACCTGGTTTGCATTTTTCATGTGTGTATTTGAGAACTTTGCCTCCAATAACATTGCGTATCTACATCCCTAACACACTGTAGGTTCTAAAATTAAATGGTTGTCAGTAAATATGAGGCTGTTGCTACACTGCTTCAGGATGCCCATGTCTACCAGGCCAGAAACAGAGATGACAGAGAAGTGCATATACTTTATACCAGATCCTTAGTAGATATGAAAGGGTAGGGGAGAGTCACTTAAAGGTCTAAGTGAAAGTGTTTAGTAATATAATGTTAAATTACCTGCAGTGGTGCTGCCCTCTGCACAAACTAGCAGCTCTTCGAGCAGCTATGAACAGCAGGACACCATGGAGAGTGTTTCCTATAGAGAATTTTAAACTGGAGAGGTTTGCTTAATGTACAAGGCATGGGTAACCACATTCACTCATTTATACTAGTAGGATAAAAGACTTTTACACAGTTAAGCCCTCAGGTCAATCAGATAAACACACAAAAAGCCTTCCAGCAGCAGTTCCCAACTCATATGGGTTGAATCAGCCCTCCGCTCCCACCTGAGTGCAGAAAAAAAAAACTCAATGTAAAACAAACTGGTTTTGAGCTAAGTGCAGTAACAAATACTTTACAACAAAATACAGAATTCCTGCAGTATCAGGAATCCTTGGAAGTAAGTTCACAAACCCTGGGAAAAGTTCTCAGATACAGAAAAATGTATACAAATATAGGGGGAACTTCTACAAACACACAGAAAAACTTTCCCGGACTTAGAAATATTTAGGCAAACACGGCAGAATTTTGGCCAGCTCAAAACAGCTTTTACATTATCGGAGTAGATTAAGAAATATCAGAATACCATTAAACAGTCCTAGAGTAGTACAAAGGCAGACATGACTGACAGGGTGTGGAGTAACACAATGAGTACTGATACTGATATAGGTAAACAGAATATAGTTGTTTACCCAAAAAACTACTCCTGGATTTATCAAGCACATTGGTTTCTATTAATGAATGTTGGACCTGAACCTACAGCCATTATTACATGCAGTCTCACAGATAGAGAATTAACATGTTGAGGTATTTAGATATTACAACAGGTGCTTGCAGTCAGATATGTGGTATTGATATCTGAGACTAATGTACATATACAAAGGAAATGTTCAGACAGATATTTTCAAGCACATGCTAGGCAAATTTTTATACTGAAACATGTTTACTCAGCTAATAATGATAATCTTTTACACTAATGAGACAGAAAAATATGCATGACATATGTGTCAGGATAACACAACTGTGGGACAGAGAATTGAATCCACAAGGATTCTGATAAAATGACAGCGGAGCATTAATATCCTGCAACACTTGTACACCAAAGCAATAGGATACATGCACAAACATACTAATGAATTTAAACAGTCATACTGCTATTTTTGAGGTATGCCAGTAATGATAGAAGTGGCACTGGTCTAAGTAAGTTATACAATCTGGGAATGAATCTCTACTACTGTTAATATTAAAAGCAAAGCATTAAGCAGCATTTACAGTTGCCCCACTTCTCTCTCTGAGGTGCTTCTGACTGCTCCTAGCTACCTGCTTGTTCTTTTTAATCTTTTCATGTGCTATAGACATAAAAACAACAGTGTGTAATATTTGTTGGTGATGTGCAGTACCAGTTCAATGGCTGACGTAGTATAAGAGCTGTGCCCACATAACACAGGCGGTGCTGGTAGGTTAACATCATCCTCCCATTGGTATAGGAGGTCAGTATTCTGGTGTCTCGTGTCACTATAATAGAGTCAGCACTGTTCCACTGTGTGTGGGATGTCACCTCCACAGGTGACAGCCTGGAATAAATTAGTCTAGGCTTCAACCTTATACTGAGGCCCTTAATTACTTTCCTGCAGAAGCCTGTGCTTGTAAGCCTGATGGAAAAGATGGAGAAATATTTTTGTCTCCTCCAAACACCACCTCTGTGCTCTAAAAAGAGCACTACCCTACTCTTTTCGAGTCAAGGTCTCTCACCTAGAAGAATATCAAGGAAAATGACATAGAATAAGCACCCAAAACAGTTTTTGTCTCATCAGCCATGCAATGACAAGCATCAACAGGGACCTCATCTGCACAGCAGATGCCAAACTCTGAAAATATAAGTACTGTATTGTTATGGTTTCAGTGACACTTTAAGGGATAAAACACAGCAATTCTCCATCCTTGTGTATGCTGTTGAGAAGGTGTACTCTACAGTGACTTCATTTGCAGATGGCTGAATACAGCATGGCAATTCCCTCTCCCCTAATAGCATAGGCTGACTGCTTATGCACAGTACTGCTCACAGGGAAACAGGCATATGTGTGGCATTGAGTAGAAATCTACACAATGTTTACCAGGTGTGCTTCTCACACAAACTGAGAAAATCAGAAACATTAAGAAGATGAGCCATAATTAGTATAACCATCACATCCACAAGGGTGAATTGACATGATTCTAATTGGTATAAGCACAATGAAAAACATATTACTTCATCATGCTGTGGAAGAAAACACTGATACAGGAGTTTAGTTCCTAATAAGTGTGTTTTTTTGAGAAATCTTTCCTCTGGATAGGATATCTGCTTGTATAAGGTAAGTGGTACTTCTTATAAACCATTCCTTTGTACGATGGTTGCTTATGACAGCCCTTTACCCTGCTGCCTATAAGGGATGCCAGTTTGTCAGCATTTTTACATGTGTTTGCCAAAGTGTCTTAAGGAATAGATTGCAAGGTTACTAAATTTAGAAGCCTGCATGATTGTTAAGCTGGATGGGAGACACACCCCTGATCTCACATTCAGAGTACTGTTCAATACTATTTTAGTGCTGTATGCCTTGCACAAATTTGCCACAATCATTTTAGCAGTGCTGTTATAAAGGTCATGTGCTCTTGGTCATTTGCAAGTTTAGGATTGTTTTGTGGGGAATATCTGCTCAATACACACTACATAGCTAATATTTACTTTAAGATTCTGGAAATAGACATCTAATGGTCAGGCACAAATACATATGGTCTAGGAGGATAGTAGTGGGAGTGTAAGAAAAAGATTCATGCAAAAAATGTTAATTCTACCATTTGCCATAAAAACAAGACACACATAAAAAATGTCTGCAAAACACAGCACATATAACAAAAAAAGAACTGTTGCATATGCTGTGCAATTGACATCCAACTGTAAGCCAAATTCTCTTATGCTGAGAATGAGGTAGCTGACTCCTTCCATCTCTGTGACTGACTGCTCTTTAATATCCATTCAGCTGACCAGCTTTACTGTGACTATGCCTGGGTTTAGACTGTCAGCAGTGTAAATAAATTAGTTGGTCAGGACCATGGCTATGACATGGTTCACAGCAGGGTCACAGATATGATCTATGGTGCCACCCATAGAGCAGAAGCCATGGCCTAGTAAGATAAGGCAACAGGTAGTGAGCCATTTACAGATCCACATCTTAAGAGGATAGAGGAGCTTCCCAGTGTGGTGCTTGATGTTTACGCATCAACAAGCATGGCATGGTAGGGGGGACTGTGAACAGTGCATAATAATGAGATAATAATGGAATTTCTTTTGTGAATCTTTTAAAAGACAAGAGGGTACATTAGAATCTGCCATCTGGGAGGAGCATTTGCAACTGATCTGAGAACAAAGACGGATGGACCAGTGAGTAAGGGGGAGGTTAACCATAAATAGCAGCAAATGGCATGATAAAAACAGCATATTTGAGTCAGTGGTGGTGTTAAGTTTTTTAAGTACCCTATGGGGATAGAAATTACTGATAATATTGCAAAACAGTTCAACTTGTTTTTTGACCAGTGTGATTTCAAATACATGCATATGTTAATTACATTTAATGATGAAAAATTGGATAAACTTATGCAAGAAGTGGAAGAGCTAAATGAGATTATTAGAAATGAACACAAATGACCAACTGAAGCCAAGAAACCAAAAAATGTAGTCCACAGCAGAAAGAAGGTAAATGAAAATCCAGTAGGTGAAATTCAACAAACAAATTTATTGGATAAAAACCACACAGTAACAAATCCCTCAAGCGCTTTCGCTCAGTGCAATACTGAGCTTTATCAAGATGAACACCATGCAACAACTGCTCCTATTTAAATACTAAAAAAATCATGTGATCAATTAAGTTAAAAACTAATTGATAAAATATCACCTGCAAGTGCTTGGTATTAAAAGGGATACATGTAAAACCAGTTAAATAGCCTTGTCATAATATTTCTCATATACATAAAGGCTCGAAACATAAACTTCTTGCTAAACATTGTTCAACAACAATAAAACATTAAATGAATCATATTGCAATCAAGATAATAAATGCTAATGAATACTAAATAAGTATGAAGAAAAAAAATAAATAAATAAGCAAATAATGAATAAATATAAAAAATCAAAATAATAAAAAATGTATGAATCAATTCTTTGGGAGTGTATTAAGTATGTGAATATACCAATTTTATGTTGTATTATTATAATTTGGCTCTTCTTAATTTCAAAATACTGCTCAAGTTCATGTTGTCATTAAGCCCTGGCCATTTTGCAGCGTCCATCCTTAGTTGCCATATAAGCTCATTATATTCCAGTTTACTCTCCCAATCACCCCCTCTACCATAAGCTGCACTAAAACAATAAACCTAAGCTCCATGTTGGGACAGGACGGTGAATGCTTATAAAAAGCATTAGATTCCTTCTTCTTTGTGATGTCATATAAATGTTCATAAATTCTTCTTTTTAATGTCCTTTCTGTTTTCCCTACATAGAAGCTTTGGCATTTTAAACAAAAACTTAAATAAACAACATATTTCGTGTTGCAATTAAAATACCCACTTGCCCGACATATAAATTTCCTTGATGGAATATGTAAAGTGTCACCATTGAAAATGTTTGGGCACTGTTTACACATTCCACACTTAAATGTTCCTTTCTTGCGTCTAATGTTAACAGTTTCTGTTGTATGCTTTCTTTCAAACAATTCTTTCAAATTAGTGTTCCTTCACCTAACAAATTTGGGTTGCTTTGAAACCATCTCTGTTAATCCTTCATGTAATGAAAGTACGGGCCAAAACCTTAGTACTGCTTCCTCTATTAACCTAGAATTACTGAAAAAAGTGTGTGTGTATACATTTTGCTCAAACTTTTGGGGGTTGGTATTCAGCTCATCCACTAACATGGTGTTAGAACCTAATAAAGGTGGATATCTATCTTCCCTATGCGTACATACTTCTAAGGCCAGAGTGTTGACCAATGTGACAGGATAACCTCTTTCGTAAAACCTATCTTTCAAGAAGTTCACCTCTTCTAAAAAATTTTTTGTAGTACTGGTCATTCTGGATGCACGTATGAGCTGCCCTTTAACAATCCCTTTCTTTTGATAAAAAGGGTGGCTGCTCTCAAAGTGCAGGTATGAGTTGGAATATGTTGGTTTCCTAAATACCTTTGAACCAAACCTGTTGTTGATAGTGTCTTTGAACAGGGTAATGTCCAAATAATTTAAACTTTGGTCACTGACAGAATGTGTGAAAACCAAAAATGAGGTGGTAGAGTTGATGTAACCAATGAAATTCAAAAACTCTTCTGTTGTTCCGCACCATAAAAGGCATATGTCATCCGGGTACCTAACATAATGTTTGATATGCTTCACCCATGCCGTCGCAAATATAAAAGTCTGCTCCCATTTGTGCAGTACAATGTTCACGTAGGTAGAAGCACACGGAGCACCCATCGCCACACCCATCTTTTGATTATAAATTTCACCATTGAAACAAAGGAAATTGTTACTTAACACGATTTCCATAAGTTCTACCAGTAAGTTGGAAACATTTGCACCAAGATTAGCCTCGTTTGCCAACACCTCATTAAACCAACTCAAACCCGTTGAATGGGGTATGCTCGGAAATAGTTGTACAATGTCAATAGTTGCCATCAAAAGGTCAGGGTGATACAATTGAAATCCTATGCCTTTAAGGAAGTCCCAGGAGTCTTTACAAATGTATTTCAAAGATGTAACAAATCCCTTGAGCACATGATCTATAAATTTGCCTAAAGGTTCTAGGATACCTCCTTTACCAGAAACTGTTGGTCTAAATTGCAATGGGTCCAACCCTTTGTGGGTTTTTGGAATACCAAAAATCACTGGGGTTCTTGGCTTGGCTACAAATAAATAGTTGTATAACTTTTCATTGAAAGTACCTTGCAACAAATGATCCATCAACATGTAGTTTATTTTTGAGTATGCTATGTGTAACTCATTTCTAGATACTATGTCATATTGTTCGGAGTCCTGTAGCATGCAATGAATGTGTGTGTCATAATCCGTGTTATACATCAAGACTGAACCACCCCCTTTATCTGGCTTCATCACTCTACAGCCCTCCTTGGTAAGAAATTTAATTAAATTAGCCTCGTTTGAACCAAGGTTGTTGGAAGCCATGACGGGTTTTCTGGTATTAATGACCCTCATCTCTCTTTCCACTAACTCCTCAAACACTTTGGTGGTAGGGTGTACTGGAGGGTTGAAGGTACTCTTTCTTGAGAGCGCTGTGTCAGAAAGGGGTTGTCCTTTAAAATGCAGTAACAAGTTCAACTGTCTAACGAACATTTTGAGATCTATTAACTCTGCTTCTAAATTAAATGGTCGTGCTGGTACAAAGTGCATACCTCTTGTAAACAAAACAAAGTGCTCTTCACTAATGTGTATGTCCGTAAAATTATATACAGAAAAGTTATTCTCAGTTATCACAGTGAATTTCTCGGAAAGGTTGGGAAACTTATCTGAATTCACATGAAAATCTGGGTCCAACTGTGAATGAACATTCACAATCACTTGTTCCATCTCCTCGGTGGAAATCTGGTCCCCCTCCCCCCTGATTTGTCTGGGGGAAATGTAAAATCCTGGTGTGAGTTTTTTCTTTCCTTTTCTGCCAACCTCTCATTCCTTCTGGGTACCTCAACATTTGTATCAGTGTCATTATTGTTATGGACACTAAACAGCTGCGAGGGGTTGTGACTAGCCCATCTGGTCTTCATTGGAAGTGGGTAGGCTATACCTTTATTGTATTCCCTAAGGTCTCTTTCAAGTTTGTGTATTTACGGTTCAGCACTTTGTTACAAAATTGGTCTACCTCATCAAAAATGTTGTCATAATTTTGTTTTACTGAAGAGAAATTAACATCCTTAACCATTGTGTTGTTTAAACCATTCAACTCCTTAAGCAGAGTATCAGCCTTCGCTTCATACTCTGATATCATAACCTCTAACATCTCAATCCCCGCTCGGTTAAAAATGCTACATAACTTCTTATAGTTGGCAGACCCCTTCTGTACATTATTTGGAAATTTAAAACATCTCAATCCTTTTGGGACCCTCTCAACTTTTATGCATTCTTTTAAGTAATCAATTTCTAATTGATTAGATTTGAAAGCATATAGTTTGTCCCATAAAGTATTAAAGTCCTGCTCAATATGAGCGTTGTTGTTAGAATTTACAGTACCATGTTGGAACCAGAACTGCTGGCCCGCCCATGCGTTGAAATCAAATACGTTGGCCTGTCCACTTGCGTCTCCTGCCAACTGGTTGTTAGGTTTTTTAGTCCGTTTGGTGATTGCCTGCTGGTTAGTAGTACTAGATTGAACGCCCCTACTCGTGGGAGAACATTCGCCGGAAACACGCTATTGTAACACCTAGCTAGATCTTGAACACTGCCTGTACAGTAATACTCAAAACTTTTCGTTACTAGCTGAAACATGTGAAGTGTTCACTTCAGATATGCCCCCCACAATAGCTAAGCGATTGCCTATATTAAGCTAAAATAGTAGTATTGGCTCCGCTTCCATTATAGTTATCTGATTGCAGGTAGTTGAAGCAGCAACCGGCAGTTTGGACTTACATTAAGTTAAAATAATAGTATTGGCTCTGCTTCTGTTATAGTTATCATATTGCAGGAAGTTGAAGCAGCAACCGGCAGCTTGGTTTTACGTGCGAACGCAAATTTGGATGTAAAGCTTGCCACAGTTAAGAGCTATCGATCCAGGATTCCATTACTGTAGCTTATGTGAGTGAGATTTTACCTATACACATAGGTTTTCTATGTGTCAAGTGTTAGACGCTTGGAAATTTTACCCACCGTTACACCTACGGAATGCTAGGTGCACTATTTCCATAGTGCCTGGACGTTCAGAAGAATGTTCAGTGTTATAAGGTATTTCAGTGTGAATATGTGTGGCTTAAGTAACAAGTGTTAGACGCTTAGAAATATCCCCATCTGGTACACCTACCGATTGTTAGTTGCACTATTTATATAGTGCCTGGACGTTCAGAAGAGTGTTTAGGTTTCTAATGTGTTTCAGTAAGAGTATTTACATAGCAATAGATGATGATCGTGCGAATAATATTGTATTGTAGGATGTGGAACTAACCGAAGCATGTGGAAATGATGTTTTTAAGATGTTATACCTAACGATAGGTTATGTATTTTAGTTTAATAGCGTCTAATTGTTTAGGCGAATGTCTTGTAGTTTTAAAGTTTTTATGTATTTTTGTTTGCAATAGTTATAGGGCTACATTTAACTTCAGATGATTTTGCATATAGCAGTTTTATTTGCTATTTCCTACTAAGAATAATATGTGCTTAAATGTTACAGTGTCTGTAGATTAGGAGAATGTTTATTTGTATTTTTAACAGATTTTAAATTGCACAGGATATGACATCACACTGTTTATGTCACATCCTCTATAAATGTATGTGAAAGTTTTTGAAAAATTGTATAACGGCCTGAAGAAGACCTTGTCGAAAGCACTTGCTGGATGTTAAATAAATCCTTTATTTTACTTTCACTTCGCTGAACGCTTGGATTATTTTATTTGTGTGCTAACAAGTTATTGTTCGGTGGAGTTGACTGTTGCAATTGGAAGTCCCTCACAGTGCTGAATAACTGACTTTTGAAGTGAAACAGCAGTTGATGATGTGCCAGAGCAGCCAGTCGTTTTAAGTATATAACGGACATGACATTGTTTTTCAAGGTTTCTGCTTCTCCGTGCCTCAGCTTTGACTTTTTGGACTTGGTTTATATTTTACCTTGTGTGTACGGAGCTTGTTGTGAGTGCTATTTTTTGTCTTTGCATCTTCATTTAAATATTTCATTAATAATTCATTTAAAGTAAAATTCCACCTTCTAATTCCTTTCAAAACTTTCTGTTATTTTTTATCTATACAGGAATCATTCATTTTCCACATTAAGAAATTTTTCGTGGTTTGTGTGTTATATACATGATGGACAAATTAATTTGATAAATCTGTACTCAGCATAATTATATCTTTATAAACCAGTGCACCAAGTCACGTTGCATCCCCTTTGTCTAGATTACTATGATCCAATGAATTATTCAACCCCCCCAGGGTTGAATGAGTATCTCTCCATCCTGCCCTTACTAAAGTTAAGAACAGCTAAATTGTGACTGCAATTCATTGGATCATAGTAATCTAGACAAAGGGGGTGCAACTTGACTTGGTGCACTGGTTTATAAGGATATAATTATGCTGAGTACAGATTTATCAAATTAATTTGTCCATCATGTATATAACACACATACCACGAAAAATTTCTTAATGTGGAAAATGAATGTTTCCTGTATAGATAGAATTCATGTTTTTAGATTATTTTTTATGTAAACAGTAGGTTTTGAAAGGAATTAGAAGGTGGAATTTTACTTTAAATGAATTATTAATGAAATATTTAAATGAAGAGGTTTGCATTAATATAATTGGTTGTTTTAAACTCGGGGGAATGGTTTTATTTAATTAGTAATTGTATAAATATGAGGAATTAAATGGCTTTTGTCATCTGATGAAGTCGAACCTTTTTGACGAAAATGCATCTATATGTTTTAAGGCGTTTATGGTGGTGATGTTCTGTGACTAGTGTTTGGGCTCAATAAAGTATTGAACTATTTGTTTTACACTCCTGATTTGTTTTTCCAGACACCATTTTGGTTATTGGTGTATTTGGTTTTGGTTTCTGCTTTTATCGACTCTTCAGAAAATGCTAGACGTATCAACCAAGATATCTTGCATAAATGCTTGAAGAAGAAGAGTACATATGTGCCCCCCATGCATCCCATCATTTCTATTTATGACAGGACTGTAACACAACAGATATATAAGTTACAAAACCACATATGTGGAATTAGGACCAATTATAATTTATCTATAGAAGAACATAGGGTCCTACAGGAATTAAGAAATGATAGGGATATGAGGGTCATAAAACCCGACAAAGGGGATGGCATAGTTATAGATGACAACTTAGCATATACTTTAAGACTGATTTATTGCACAATTCAGGGAATTATGAGACTGTGTCTGTGAATGAAATCAATATTGCCTATAGAAGAATTGATTTACATCAGGAAGAATTTTTGATTGACAATAGAATAACGATGGCCACTTATAATTTTATCAAAGTTGAATATCCCAAGCTTGCATCTATAGTTGGGATTCCCAAGGTCCATAAAGACATAGAGAACCCTCCATTTAGGCCAATCATTTCTGGGAGTAAATCAAAAACATTCCCCATGGGCTCAGTCATTGATGTCTATTTAAAACACATTTATAAAAAAATCCCACATATGGTCAAGGACTCTTGGGAATTTTTGAAAAATTATCCCACCCTATCTTGGAGTGAGGACATGCTTTTTGTCACTATAGATGTGATAGATCTATTTTCGTGCATCCCTAAAATTGAAGGACTAGAGGCATTTGCCAATAGTATACATAAACATGCGGAATTAAATTGGGACAAAGCTTGTTTATTATTGGATATGATGTCATTGGTATTGGAACATAATTACATCCAATTTGAATGTGAACTTTTCAGGCAAACCAGAGGTGTAGCTATGGGAGCAGCTTGTGCTCCCATATACGCCCATCTGGTTATGCTTGACTGGGAGGAGACCAAAGTGCTAAGTAGTGTATATATGAAATATATCAAATATTATTCACGATACCTAGATGACATTTATATCTTATGGAAAGGTAGTAGTATTATACTGGATCAATTGTTAGATTATTTAAATCAGAGTAGTAGCTATCTGAAATTCACTTCATCTAGGAATGAATATGGTGTACCATACCTAGACACATTTGTTACCAAAGCAGAAACAGGATTGAAATCAAGAATTTACAGAAAAAATACATATTCAAACAGCTACTTAGAATTTACCAGTAATCATCCCAGGAGCAAATTCACCAATATTTATAAAGGGTAGATTATTCGTGCTATAAGGATGACTTCTACATATGACGACATGCTAGAGGAAGTAGAATTTATTACGGCCCTGTTCAAGGACAGAGGGTATGATGCTAAGATGATGGCTAGAGTTAGTCAAGTAGTTATTAAAGAATGGGGAAGCAAATATAAACCTCTGTTGGGATCTAATAATGAGGTTGGGGCGAATGATGGAACAACTCATCACATTTTGGGTGACAGTTCATCATATGGCAAAAGATGTGTGCTTAAGTATGGACCATATGTGGGTAAAGTAAATAAAATCATGATAGAAAGTTGGAACATCATTTCAATTGATGAACAATTAGTCAGAATATTAGGGACTGGACCACAATTTGTGTTTAAGATGGGACACAATATTAAGAACTACTTAGAGAGAAGCAATTTGAATATAGTGTCTCATAACACTTGTACTAAAAAATGTAGAAATTGTAATCAATGTCACACAATACTTCAGAAAAATAGTATTGTGTTAGAAAATGTAAATAGAACAATAATTAGATTTAAACAGGGAAATTGTAACACCAAAATGAGTATATATTTGGCTAAATGCATGATATGCTCCAGTTTTTACATAGGAAAAACTGAAAGGAAATTTAACAAGCGCTTATATGCACATTTACACAGCATCAAAACCAAAGATGAAAAATATGCACTGTACAGACACATTAAAAAGTGTGGAGATAGACACTATTTCAGTTTTGCTATAGTCGACAGTATTTTAACAGACATCAGGGGGGGAGATTTTAAAGGATTGCTGTCCAACAAGGAATACTGGTGGCAAGTATTTTTAGATTCTTCTAATCCACCAGGATTGAATGATGTCATCTCCATCAAACCCTTATTAGCTATGGACTGACAATTTTACATAGTACACAAGGGTATTTTGGATATATGTGGACTTATATTAGACCATATTAGTATACATTTAGTTTTTTATAGGTAGTTATAGATTTGTGTGACGTTCCTAACACTGCACTACAATGGATTTCATTATTCCAATTATATAGGTATTATATTTGTATTATTTATATATTTCTGAGCTAATTATTGTTAATAAAATTTATATCTTCATAAGTTACATGTTCAGCAATGTATATAGGATATTTCAATAGAATATTATACACAGAGTCAGAATGTCAGATTCTGACATTTTATTAGTTTTATATTTACCCACACATTGTTTATATGCGGTACTTATTGTGTAATCATATTTTTATTTTTTTCATTCAATTTTATGTATATTTTTTTGTGATTATGACAATTTGAGATGCAAGTACTGACATTAGATTACCGTCAATTGTATTTTGACATATTGTTGCAATATCTCTTTAAAGGAAAGTATTCAAAGAGTTTGGTTTTGGTGCCAATAAGTTTATTTAAATGTTAGGAGGCTCATTTTTCTGCGTTCTGATAAAGCTTGCTGTGGAGCAAGTGAAAGCGCTTAACTGGATTATCGCTGTATTTGTACAATAAAATCATTTGACTGCTGCTGTGGACTTTGCCGAGATTATTTGACATTATCCGGAACTGCTTTTGAGGGAAAGCGTCTCAAGACACAGAGGTAGCTAACGTTCTTTACAGATCCACATCTTAAAGGGATAGAGGAGCTTCCCAGTGTGGTGCTTGATGTTTAGGCATCAACAAGCATGGCATGGTAGGGGGGACTGTGAACAGTGCATAATAATGAGATAATAATGGAATTTCTTTTGTGACTCTTTTAAAAGACAAGAGGGTACATTAGAATCTGCCATCTGAGAAGAGCATTTGCAACTGATCTGAGAACAAAGACAGATGGGCCAGTGAGTAAGGGGGAGGTTAACCATAAATAGCAGCAAATGGCATGATAAAAACAGCATACTTGAGTCAGTGGTGGTGTTAAGCACAGATCTAGACATTAAAAAGGATAGACATGTGGGGGCAGATCAGGTACTGGGAAGGAACAGTAATGTACAGACTAGGTGAAAAATATGTTGTGGCTGCCTCTAAACTGGTAATAAGTGCAATATCAAGCTGGATATTTGAGTAGGTTTATATAGGGTATATATCATGGGTATATAAATGAATGGGTGGGTAATAGATAGTTAGCAGAATAATAAGGAAGACAGTGCACAGGGAAGAATGTGAAGGAACAGATTAATTATGATTAAGATAGGGTGGTGTGGAAAAGAGGAAAATGATCTATTGTAAGGAAACAGAAGCCTACTTGGAGGAAAGTTCTGAGAGGTGGAGGGATAAAGAAGGCAAATGCTTAATAGGTGATTGAAATAAAACTGCACATTTTGGACACAAGTTAGTGAACTGAGACAGAAAAAGGGTATAGAGGTTTTGAATGGGACTGGTATGAGGACAAGAAAAAGAAGAAGGCTAATAGGGTCATAAGAATGCAACAATGGGGAAAAGAAGTTGAGCCAGGAGGAAATATAGGGATAGAAGCAATAAGTTTCAGGCCAAACAAGGCAGTGGCAGTTAGTGTGTATAGTGGGATATCAATATTCAGATAAATGAATTATTTGGGAGTCTGTTGTATGGTATGTAAAATATTTTCTACTGTAGGTTTAGTAAATCAAGTTTGTGATTAATGGAAATGGAGTTCTGTAATCCTGTAATATAATATATTTCATATATCAGAAAAAAATAGATCACCATACACTCCATTTATCATTTTTATTGTTTTATATTACAGTAGTGTTTCCCACTGATTTCTTGGGGCTATGTTAATTTTTCCTAAGTTTCTGCTGACAATGGCTTTAGGTAACTTGTGAAGGCTTTTAAGAATGTTCTGTCTTGATACTGTTTTGAATGGCATTGGTAGGCATACACTGGGTACATTAATGTGTATATAATCCAAGTAAGGGAGCAGCAGCAGAATAAAAGAACACAAGTACATTGCTATGAGTTTCACCATTCATACTGCAGCCTGAGGTATTTGATATGTTCTTGCATAAAATACTACCTCTGGTCCAGAATTTCACACATGACTTAGCCCAGCATTGACAGCTGTATGCTGCATTTAGCAACCATTTACTTCCAAGCAACTGCATTTAGGCTTGGCAGTACTTTATTGTTTCACTTGTTGAGGGGGAAGGAGTGACAAATTAATGTTTTACAGCACCAGAAAACTACTCAATCAGGGAGGAGGGGAAATAGGGCTCTGAATAGCAAAGTGCACTGATGTGATTGTACTCAAACTGGTTGGTTATCTTAAGCAAGTGTGGTGGAGCAGCAAGGAGATTTGAGCCAGATTTGAAACTGGTTACCACTGGACTCGTGGTATCACAGGTACACTGCCAATTGACAGTAGCACTTAGTTAAATTAAAGTCACTAATCAACACGGCATAGTCATATTTATAGTTAAAGGCACCAATTACTGCATAGTCAGATCTGTAGGAATTTTAAAGAATGTGTGTTAGACCACTAGGCATAATTTCTGGATTTTTATCTACACTGCTATAAATACAAGTTAATACTTCATATACTAATTCATATGATGTTTAGTTCAAAGTTTTATCCTAATAAATTGCACACTGTATTATCACTTAGTCATTTGGAATGAATTATGAAACTCTTTAAACCATGGCTCAAAACACACATTTTGTGTTTTTGTGCTGTTATCAAAAAAATGAATTAAAACCTCTGTATGATAAAGATATAATTCAGTACTACTTTTCATTACAGAAAAGTTAATAGATGTGTTTAAATTATTAGAAAAGTTCACTCTGTCAAAGTAACTTTGGGTGTGCAAACATATATAATATAAAAAAAATAATAAAAAGCAGAAATGAACTCTAAGGTGGTGGTGTTGATAGCGCCACTTAATTAGTGTTTTTGCAGTGACAGATATAAGGGAGATTTATCTGCAGTGGCACTTTTTCATCAGGACACAGCTAAACCCTGTGTTCTGATGAGACAGCATTGCTCTTTTATTTAGAAATATCTGTATTTAGCTGAAGTGTTTGTGTGGCCTACTTGTTCTGAATATCGCTCATCTCTGGCTGCATTTTTCCCCTCCCACCTACCCAGTTGTCATTGTGTTCTTAAATCTGGTGACTTTTGAGTTGCCCACCCCTACTGTAAATCTCATTTTGGACACCCCTCCAGTCCCATCTCATCAGCGCATTCTACTGACTAGAGAGAGATCATTTGGGAAGGCCCATCCCCTTAGTTTCTCAACCTTGAATTATCTTGTTTCCTGCCTTCCCACTTAATCATCTGCTTTTAATGTACTTGTGTTTCTTCCTACTTTATTACTTTATTTTGCTGTTGCTGCCTGTTCTTAAAAGTATTCAATTGCATTTATTCTACTGCATTTATTACTGCTTGTTAGCAGCCTGATTAAATTGTAACTGTTATTCTAAGCATTTTGGTTTAAGCACTTGGGCTTCAGGCCAGTTGTTTTACATTAGGAAGGTTTGTGGTCTACACTCTTGTGGCCGAAGAGGTAGCTTACATCCTTCTAAGATGGGAATTGCTGGTTGAAGGCTTAGTGTGTCTGTTATTCTAAAAGTGTCTTAGTTCTGGTTTAAGCACTTGGACGTCAGGCCAGTTATTTTACATGAACAAGATTTGTGGTCTATACTCTTGTGGGAGGAGAGGGTAGATTCTGCCCTTCTATGCTGGGAATTTCTGGTTGAAGGCTTATTGTGCCTGCTTATTTGAACTGTTTCTTTCTGAAATTGGTGCACCGTGTTTGCTGTAGCATAGACTAGATTCAGACCTGCCAAATCTAGCTCTAGTCATATAACTTGAGCAGTAATCCAGGTCATCTTTTTTGGAGAGGGTTCCCCTGCACCCTAGTGTCAGGAGTGTACTGTTAGAACTCGTTTGATTGAAGGATGCTGGAAAAGGGCTCAGTTTTGAGCTTTTCCTATTGGTTAATTTGTTTAAATCAGTTTGCTCTTGTTTGCTACTGTTATATTTAAGTGTGTATGTGTTCTCCTGTGTTAATTTGACCTAAAGAGAGTTTAAATATCTTTAGCATAGTCTGGTTACATGTTTTACTATATGCAGATCTGTTTGTGTGATTTCTGTGTTTCCTGCTACACCATCTTGTGTTGGCTGGGGCCTGCCTGCATTTAGTGGGAGTAAGTGAACTGGTTGGAACTGGTCTGGCATAAGGTGTTGAGCTAAGAGCTCCTGGGCAAGGGATGATTGGTAAATTCCAATATTTCTATTTTACTTTCATTTTTGTGGTATTTAAACCCCATGTTTGCACAGGTTTATGCTTGTTTGTGCATCACACACCACTGCTGTGCTATTTTAACCCTTTGCAAGGTATCTCAGCTGCATTTTTTTCCCTTACCAGGGCACCTGTGTAAATGAGGCTCTCGCTTCCAGAAACGGTATTGATTTTATCCATCCCTACTCACACCTATAGGTACTCTCCTCAGATAGTACCCATTCTACTATCCCTGATCACTCTTCCACAGATTCTGACAACCATGGATGGACAATTTCCTGTGGTTTCTCCTGCTAGTCTGGTTGATATGGGTATCCTGAGACAGTGTAGCAACTGCGTTATGTACATGGACAACCCTCTACTACTACCACCCAGGGACACAATATGTAAGAGATGTAAGTACATTAAGAACCTAGAAGCCTTTTGGTTTAAGCACTTGGGCTTCAGGCATCTGGCACTGAAAAAGCTGTCTGCACAAACACTACAAACACCACGCCTCTTACACCACCCACACCTGTACAATACACTCCTACATATACAGAGGTTTGCAACAAAAATATACCTAAACAAAAGAGACCTCCGAAGCAAAAATACACATGCACATCACAAACCACAACACCAAGCATCATACATAGTCTCACAGTGTCTAAGGCCTTGCCTCAAACCCAACATACTAGTCATATGAGACTCTATCATGAAATATACAGATGTGCCCCTCACCAGGCTAGACAAGGAGAAAGTCACGGTAAGTTGCTTGTCAAGTGTTAGAATCCACCATATCATGCACACACTCACGTTTCTACCCAACCATAGAGTGTAAGACCTATTCTAGCCCAAGCATGAATGCCCAGAGATTCCTTTACTTCGTTAATGCCAATGCATTGGGTCAGCTGGTCAACACCCCTACAAGAGGTGAAAATATCCTGGACCTGGTCCTAACCAACATGAGCAGCCACTGTACCACCCCTATAGTGCCATCCCCCTTGATAAGATCCAACCATAAAGCAATCACTTTCAAAGTCACCATCTTTCCTGACCCCTCCCCATTGGGGTCAAACAAAAAAACTTTTCCAAAGCTGGATACAATCTCCTGAGAGCAGATGTAAGCAGCTTCACAGCGACAGTCCCTTCAGTTGGAACTAGCACTAATGTCCAAGCCTACACAAAAAAAAAAAACTATATGAACACCTACATAGCCATATGGATTCAGCAATATCTGACACAAATATAATCATCTTGCTCAAGGAAGGGTAAACCTGTCTGGTGGACAGCAGCAATAAACAAACTCTATAATAAAAGGAAAAAATTGCTGTCCAGGACAAAGAAGGAGCAGGTACCAAGATGGAAAGCAATCTCTCCTTTGTCCGAACAAGCAAATAAGGTCACTGGTAAAATCCTCTAAGGCTAACTTCAAGTTCAAATTGGCTACATCCAATAAGGACAATCACAAGGTCTACTTCACATACATCTGCAATCTGAAAGGTAACACTCAAATCTGCTCTGAACTGGTGGTCAATAACACCACATACACAAATGCCATAGATATAGACAACCTGGTGGATGACAAGTTCAGTGAAAACTTCACCCCCTGTCCCCCCCATCAGTAAACCAGGATATCCCCAGCACCTGCCCCCCCCCACCTCTCATCACCAGGGAGCAGGTCTTAAATGCCCTCTCAAAGACAAAAAATACAGTCTGCATGAGACACAATAACATTTCTGGCTGTATCCTACATGAACTCAGGCATGAGCTCTCAGCTCCATTAGGCACCTTATTCAACCAAAGCCTGAACACCAGCTTCATCCCAGCCAAATGGAGGACAGCCACTGTCATCCCTTTACACAAAGGAGGAGCATCCACTGACCCAGGCAATTATAGGCCCATCAGCGTAACTAGCCTGATCTGCAAGAGACAGGTATGTCTCAAGTCATTCACAGTGACATGGATATGAATGCATTATCATGGACCTTATAAACAAGGACATTGGCAACCTCCAAACGCTTGACCCTACACAGTTTGGTTTTGTCAAAGGGAGATCATGCCTGTTAAACTTGGTCAACTTCTTTGAAACAGTCACCAAAGCCATGGATGAGGGGAAGATGATGCACACCACCTACATTGACCTAGCCAAAGCCTTTCCCCACTCGGGCATAATAGATAAACTCTCCCAGCTAGGCATCAACCTGCATGTTACCTTACGGCAAGCTAACTGGCTCACTGATAGAACCCACTCAGTCAAAGTAGGGGAAGCCACCGCTAGTAGTAGAATCGTAATGAGCAGTGTAACCCAAGGATCAGTCTTAGAGCCTCTACTGTTTGGGATATACTTTTCTGAGGTGCAAGCCAAAACCAGTGGTCTGTGGCTGACCAGGTTTGCAGATGAATGCAAGCTGGGTGCTGTCTTAAATTCCCCTAGTGATGTGAACATCCTTCAAGAGGGCCTTACCCAAGCTAATGACTAGTGCCACAAGCATGGCCTCAAACTGAATGCCAAGAAATGCGTCATCATCCCCTTAGAGGAAATGGCATCCCCACTAATTATCACATTAATCAGTCATGAGGGACTTGGGCACTCAGGTTCATAGCAACCTGACTTTTGACCACCACATTGCCTCCGTTGTATGGAAGGCTTTCTACATGGCCCACCTCATAACAAAGGGTATTTCATCCAGGAACAAGGAGGTCATAACATCCCTGCACTCCTCCCATATCAGACCAATTATCAAGTACAATTCCCTCTTCAGCATGTACCTTGCCAAGCAAATGTAGCAGCTGGAGAGACCACAGAGGTTCCTGACCAGGAAAACCAGGGTCGCAAGCACCTATCCTATACAGACTCGTACAGACTGCTCAGAGGTGAAGTGTCTGGCATACAAGGCCATCTCAAACCCAGACTTGATGGAGTTGCTGCATATTCTTAAGTCAAACTCCACTCACACAACCCACGAGCAAGGCCTCAACCTGGTCTATGACATTAATAGAACTTGTTGGCAGGATAGATTTGTGTCCCAAAGACTCCCCCATCTGTGGAATAGACTCCCTCTCTAGGTCAAGCAGAGTACCTCTATAGCCCTCTTTAAGAGGAGCCTGGATAACTGGATGGGAAACAGAAGATACACCACTGGGATCCCACCTGTGTCCCTGCTGAACAGGTGAAACAGGTACTGACTTTGTGGGAACATGTGCGAAATTCTTGGCTAGGCTTATAAGGGCCTCCGGGCCAATAGTCTAGTATCATCCTATGAACTATGAACCTCTAGCCACAAATAGCTTTTCTCACTTAAGATCAGTAATTTTATTTAAAATGGTTTTATCTTTCAAGCAAATAAAGACAAATTCCACTAGCAGTAAACATTGCCATGCTTTGCCCTTTTCCTGAGCGTATCAGTACAGCATGTGTGAAATGTTTAGCCATGCATTAAAAACATAAAATGCACCAGTAAAAACTTAAATAATCAGAAATAAAAAAGTCAAGGGCAGTCAGAAGTAATATAGCTGAAACACTGATATGCCCATAATGGATTATTTGCATATATCCAACCGACTTCAACCACAAGAGGTTTAAGGTATTAAACAGTGAAGACTAGCTTTACTGGGCCTTTCTTATTGTTATCACTAAATGATTTGTCTGTGTGACCTTTTCTACCCTTAGGTTTTAAATTGTATATCGCTTATTTGTTCGTTTTTACTTTCATTTACTCAAAGGTACATGGTTTACGTTACTCTGATGATAGCTAAAGACAATACAGAGCAGATCTATGCAGTTACCAGACATTCTATGCAGAGCGAGTCAATGAAAACAAATAAGCAAATACTGTGTGAACAGGCTTTGGCAAATTCTGGTGCAAGGGCTAACCTGGAGTCTGAATTAACATGTTAAACTGATGTCGCCTTCTTTTTCATATGAAGTGTCTGACAGATGACTACCTCTATATACAAATCCAATGCAACAAAATATTTGGCATAAAAAGTGCAAAACATCACAAAATGAAAACAGCATGCTTTGTCATAAATCGGCTATATTGCTGCTATAAGTCAAAGCTTAGTGGTGAGCAGTGATATTGTTACACAACTCAAAAAAGTACTTTATTACCAGTATACAGTAGAGCATCAGAAAAATACTGTTTAGAGGACTGAAACACAGTTATGTTGTTGTGTAATATATTCACTATGTCTGTGGCTCGGATCTCTTAAATGTGCCTACCTGTTGCCTAATAATTTACTTGTTCCCAGTTTTCCAATATGGTTATGTCATTCAGAATTAATGGCAGCCAGCTTTCCTTTTCATAGCAATAATTACATTTCTAAGTAATTAACGTCAATGAATATATTATTATTCATTAATTACCTTCCATGATTTTTAGATTGTGAATTATAACCAGTTCTCTCAATGTTTACAGACCTAATTATTTTATCATTATTTTTACTTGCTGCTAACATAAAAGAACAATAATTTTCATTGTCATCAGTGTCTTTGGATGTTTTTGATATAGTTACTTTCACTTTAATAATAATAATAATATATATATATATATATATATATATATATATATATATATATATATATATATATATATATATATAGTTATCTTTTTTCTATGACTGTCTAATTATAAGACACTCAATAGTTTGCTCTAGGCATATTTTCTTGTGAAAGCCCACACACTACTTTGTGATACAGAAGTATTTAAACTATGCAGTCCAGATCATCCCATGAATAAAAGTAAGAGGCTTATAATGTAAATTACAAAAGGAAAAATAAAACTGATTCATAATGAAGTAAGGAGACTTGCCAATAAAAATCCTATTTGAACTAGATCAATGGCAGACTCTTAAGTTACTGGATTAAATTTCATGATGGGAAAATGAGCATTCTTTTCTCAAATGTTGAAAACATTTACAAGATTTGCATTAATGGAATGCAGAACTTTTTCAGTGTATGGCCATTTTAAATCAGTTCAACGGCAATGAACTTGAGTAACCTTATTTTAATTCTGGACATAAACAATAGGAGTGCTATGCAAAGTGATGCAAGAGCCTTTACCATCATCTCCTAAAGCATTAATTCAAGGTGTGTTTGATAATTAACATTTGCCATTTTAAATTGTATAACTAACACGTGTAACACCCAGAAGAGTTTTATAATCACTACTTTTTCCATCTAGAAAATATACTATCAATGCAAAAGGAAATGCAGTAGCAGAACAGGAACAAAACTACTGATGGCTGTTTTATATATTATGATTCTGTTAGCGAGACCCCAGGGAACACGCATGAAATCAGACAGATCTTGCTGCCAGTGTTCTCATCTTACAGCATGATGCAAATTATAAATAAGCACTTATCGTCTATTTTGATATTTGTGAGGCATGCAGATGGACCACTTCTTGTATACGGCAAACTAGTACAGAAAAAGAAACTTTGGCTCAGCTTAAAGATACCCAGGTGTTAGAATGAATCAAGAGCACAGGTTGAGCCAGCAATTTTCTTGCACAAATATTAAAGGATCTACTTATGTGCATTATGTTGATCACTGCTGCAGCATCCTTAGCTATATGGGTTATATCCTGCTAAGGGTATAACAGCCAGCCAGCTTCTAAACCTTCAGAACACCTTCCACTTGCCCAAACTGTCAGGCAGCTCAAGCTTAGATGACTAAAAGGCAAGTTTGGAAGTCATGTCCTTCAGAGCTTTACTACCACCAAAGATTATGCTCTTCTGAGAGTTTCAGTGATCAACGGTCAGCTTGTGCTGTTTCTTTGCTAGGCAAATAAGTTCCCTTTGGATAAAAAAAAATCTTCCATTTAATAATTTTGCTTATTATTTATACTTTCTTCTTCAAGAAAGTTATTTTAAAACTAAGCGTTTGTGTTTTAATGAACTGTCACAAGACTGTACTGCACATTTAAACATACACACTCTTTTTTCCTGTCAGTTTAAAGGTTGTTTAAAGTAACTGCATAACATTTTTTCTGTGGAAATAAAAATGAATTTTTAAAGTCTATTTTTGCTGGCATTGCTTTCCCTGGGAAGGAGGCACCATATTTGTCTCAATCGTGGAACAAACTGTTGGTCTCACAGTCGGTCCTGCTTCCAGTCACAAAAAGAAAAAGTTAAGCAAACAGCCTCTTCCATAATAGCAGGCTAGCAGTTTGCCTCAGCTGTAGGTGGGTGACTCTGCTGTGGCCACTTGTACCTCAAACCACTCGTCTTTTCCCTGAATCCCTCTGATGTAGCACCTACAGCCACTATAGATCAGGGGTTGGCCACATACTCTGTGGCTGTTGAAGTCCCCTCAGTAGGCAAGTCAATCCTGGGAGAGGGAAAAGGAATGTTGTGCTCATCCCTAAGGATGCTGCCATTAATGATAATGTTGACCCCATTTTTCCTGTCAAAAAGAAACATAAACCTAAACATATATCTACTCCTCTTCAAATTTCCATAGACAAGAATAATGTTTAGTTCTTGGTACTGACCCTTCTTGTAAGGTAGTTTCTGGTAAAAGAAAGAGGAACGCTTCCGTTTCTGAAGAGATTCAAAATTCTGAATCTAGATAGAAGAATGAAAGGACAGATGTAAGTTTTTTCCCTCAGATTTCTAATTCAGATTCAGATGACAGCTCAGTTTCTGAACCTCCCATCCAATCATCCCCATTGATGTAGGAAATGTAGTAGCAGAACAGGAACAAAACTACTGTCTCTTTCTCTGAGACCATTTCTAGAATGTGCCAGTGGGAGAACACTGAGGTTTCTCAGTTGTTCAGAAACATCTGTGAGCTGTTACAGAAGAAACATCCAGAACTTGTACCCATTCTTCCTGCTCTTTCTGCTTTAGAGGACACATATATGTTACTGCCTGCAGTTTTCCTGATAGTCAGCCAGCTGCTCCTAAAAAGCCAGATAGGATGTATGGGTCTATATTATGTTATCGAACATTTAGTTATTCGAATAACAAAACGTCGATCACTAAATGTCGAAGACACAAAATCGCGAAAGGCAGTTTCCACTCAGGGAAACAAGTCGTTTGACTCTTACACAGATTTTGCCCCTTTTTCAATGTGGAGTGATCTCGGAGTTAGTATATTTAGTTAGGGAGGTGTGGGGGCAAAGCCCCCCACTTCATTTGTGTTTATTGTTTTGTTTTTTGTTTTTTAAGTAGGACAATGGCATTGTTTCCCTGTGTGGAAACCCATTCGCGGTTTTGGGTCTAGGACATTTGGTGATCGACATTTAGTTATTCGAGTAACTAAACATTCGATCACGTAATATAGACCCACGATGTATAAAGTTCCTCAGTCTTTTAAGTTTGTATACAAACTTCTCAAACCTGATACAGCAGTTATAGCTTTAGGTAATCATTTTGCTGCTAAACACTGTTAATTCCAATCCTTTAATTTCTGAAAAAAAAATATGCTTCCACAACTTTGATTTTCATAATTTTGAATTGTCAGGCTTACAAGGTTGTGAAAGTATGAGGAATGTTTTGTCTGCAGATTCTTCTTGTGCAGATAAATCTGGTTTAAATAATTTAATTTCTTATATTGTTCCAGTCACTACTCATTGTATAATGAGTGTGTATGAATCTGTTGATACTTCTTCAAGGGCTATTGCCAATGATACTGTATTGAGGAGGTTTGCTTAACTGCTTTTTCAGAACCTCCACCTCCTAAATGATGTTAAAAATGAGATTTTAAATTCTCCTTTGGATAAAGATTTAGTTTTTGCCTCTCTGCTTCAGAGGTGATCAAAAAGCGTAATGAAAGGGGAATGCTGATTCAGGGAATCTCTATGATTTTTCAGCCCTCCTTTTCTAAAATTTCCAAGGGGTTCTCTAACTTCCCATCCAGTTTTTGGTAAGAAACAAAATAAACAGTCTAAACAAAATGCAGGTAAACATAAACTTAAGAGGAAATGGGTTCCAAAAAGAATTCAGGAAGTTTCCAAAACCATGGGCAGTCCAATAGGTCAGAATGACTATTTAAGAAACTTTGTTCCCCAATTCTTACCTGGCACCCCCTTTTGTCTTCCAGAAAGTCTGAGTCTCCACATTTCTTTTTGGCAACAGATAGTTTAATATAGATGGGTTCTGAAGATCATTCATCAAAGTTACAGATGGCAATATGAGGAAGTTCCTCCTTTCCGGGGGTAATTCCTTATCCTCCAGATCAGACTCTTTTATTTTCACCTGTCCTTCATCACATGCTGTCCCAGGGAGAGATAGAACCTGTTCTCCCTTCCCAGGTAGGAAGGGAGTTTTATTCAAAGATGTTTGTAATGCCAAAGAAAGAAAATGCTTGGAGAACAGTTCTGGATCTTTCTTTCCTAAAACTGTTTGTGATAGTGCCCAGATTTGAAATTAATGATGTCACTTCATAACCTATTACCTCTTCTTCCTCATTCAGGCTTCCTGGTAACACCAGATTTAAAATATGCATATCATTGCATCCCTGGTCATCTAGATTTAAGTCTTGATCACATTATCAGTTCTGTGCCTTACCCATTGGACTATCCACTGCACCTAGAGTGTTCTCAAAATGTCCAGCTCCAGTTATAGTTCATTGCAGGCTGCAGGGTATCCCCATTTTTCCATGTTTAGATGACTTGCTTGTCTGTGCAGAATCTTTTTTAAAGTGTCAGGAGTGTCTCTGTCTTGGGTGAGATATTTCTTACACAATCTGGGATTCCAAGAGATCATTCAGAAGTCTTTCTTGACTCCTTTTCGTAGGATTGTGTTTCTGGAATGTCAGCTAGACACCACAGTTCAAAGAGCTTTTCTTCCACAGGAAAAAAAAAGGTCTATATCTCATCTATTTTTAGTTTTCCACTCAAACTTCAGTCACTGTGAAAGATTACCTCAAGATTTTGGGTCTCATGGCTTCTATGATTCTCGTGATAACCCTTGCAAAAGTCTAAATGAGAATACCCTTTGTCTTTTAAAGTCCCAGTGCTGTGGGTTTCAGAAGAGTTTTTTTTTTTTTTTTTGCTTTTTATCTAAAGGTAAAGCTATTAATTTAAGGACTTTTAGTCTGCATTGCTTTTTAGTTTCTCTGCTGGACTAGGTGTTTTTTTGAGTTTGTTGTAGCCAACTGTAACTAGACCCTGTGGTAATTAATCCCACCCCTGGCATTTTACATCACACAAGCAGTCTGCCATCTCAGTGTTGAAACACATTTTTGCAGTTAGAGAAGTACATTTTAAGTACACCTATAATTGCACTTATCTTGCCATTTAAGTTTTGTGTGTTTTTTGCTTTTTATCTGAGGTTAAAAGTTAGTGGTACAATGGTAGCATTGTTGCCTCACAGCAAGAGGTTCTCTGGTTTGATTCTTGGCTGGATTGTCTTCTGTGTGGAGTCTGCATGTACTCATTGCATTTGTGTGGGTTTCCTCTGGGTGCACCGGTTTCCTTGCATGTTTCAAAGACATGTGTCTGGAATGCTTCTCTCTGGGCCTCTGCTGAAAATTGGCTTTATTCCAAGTCGAACTTTCCCAGTAAATAAATGATTTAAGGCATTTTTATTGCCTGCTTTGTTTTTTGGTTTCTCTGCTAGGCTTGCATGTTTTTCTGAGTTTGGTTTCCTACCTCCCTATTCCTGTTTTCATTTTATACTTGGAGGCTTTTGAGCTGCCTGCCCCTACTGTATTGTTTCATTTGGCAAACAAACATTCCCTGCCCTCAATGTGTAGTAGAGACCATATTACATTTATAAATGAAAATGTAGTTAGGTGCCTGGGCACCTGAGCCGACAGTTCCCTCTGCTTTGATCATCATGTGGCAGATGTAATCAGAAAATCCTTCTGCTTGGCACATCTAATAATAGCCAACATATATCATCCAGATCTAGAGATGTAATTGTTCCACTTTATTCAGCACTGATAGACCAGTTATGGAGTACAAGTTTCCCCTTTAGGATGTATTTCACTTGACATATCAAACAACTAGAGAAGCCTCAACATTTCCTAACTTAGAAAATTTCAGGTTTACGGATTCTGAGTTACCAAGAGATGATAGAGGCTCTATCCCTTTACTCAGTATCTTATAGACTCTTGATGAACAATCTGTGCCTTGCCTATCTCACCATCTGAGAGCAAACATGAGAACTGGAGACTTAAATCTTAAACAGAAAATAAAAAGAATACAGCCTAGAATGAAGAGATAGATTCATCACATAACACCTCCACAGCTATGGAATAAGCTGCCCCTGTAGGATAAATAATGAGATACATTATCGTCCTTCACACAGAACCTGAATGACTGAATGTGTACCCTGTAATTTATCCTGGGACTAACTGATCTAGCTCTTCTTGAGAAAGGAGGTACAGCCTGAGGAGGAGTATTGTCAATGTGTTGATGGTCACTGAAGTAAATTGCCTTGAAAATCCTATGAATCCAAAGACTCAAAATGTTTCTAGCTAATGAAAAAAGATTTTTAGAACACTAAAATACATTTTTTCCTTTCTCATAAATAACAACAAGAACACTCGTACATCTACCTACTTAACTGAATAAACTACTGCAAACTTCAAAAAGGTGCCTTTATTCTCCCCATAGAGAAGGTATCAGACAGAGAGTCTCCTACATCTACTAGCTAAAGTGATTTCATCTGGACAAATCCTTTGTACTCTGTTTCTCATAAATAATGGTGAGTATTTAGAAAGAATCCTAACATATCCACAACTGTAGTAGTATGATTAAGGTTGCATAACACAGCCCAATGAGGCCTAAAAATGCCTAACTGCCAACACAGTGCAGACATGTCTGGCACAGTGCTGCATAAGGAAGATTCACATTTGAGAAAATGGCAAGCACTCTGCAAGTGAACCATGCTATGAGTAGTCATCTAACCCTATGATATCAGCATGCAAGTAGTGTGCCCAGTGCTGTGTATATTCACATCCACATGTGCCTCAAAGTATTACATATCTACAACACAGGCACAGCTGGGAGCAAATAGAAGGGTTATACAGCAACATGCTCGCTGTTTGTATTTAAGTGGGAGGGAAAGGGGATGACAGAGCAGTTAGTAATGAAGAAGTGCAAGTACAAGAATACAAAGAATAACAATGGGAAGGGAACATTGGCATTGGGGTGGAAAAGGAAAGGTATATTTTATTTGAGACATGTGCCTTTTTTATTTTCAGAAGAGTAGATGAGGAAGAATGCATCAGAAGATCAGGGTAGGATTGTGGGTATAGGGATGCCAGCAGGTGCAGGCACATGAATATATAGTATAGGCAAAGACTGACATGGAATACGCTAAAACAAAAGACAGGCCACAATGTTAATATGCAGAAAAACTGAGGATGTACAACCTGGGATGGGGAGCTTTAGACTACAGGAAGGGGAGGTCTGATGAAGTTTTGGAATTGTACAAGATGAAAGTTCTCACTATTTTGATAATAAAATAGATTTTGCCTGTTTTCTCTGCTCATATTTGTTGTTCGTTGGATTTTTACATCACTGTAATAAGAAAATTACTACATTGCAAGAGAAAAAAAAAAAACAGATGTCGTTCTACTGGCACACCAACCAGGTAGCCAGATGCATAAGGCACCCTCTCCAACCCAGCCATTCAGTTCCTGTTTCTGTGCCCTGTCCTCAGCCTCCTTCAACTTATTTTATTAAAAAAAATAATGTCTCCTTTTAAACTGTAGCAAACTGTTTAGTACAAATGTAGGAAATGGTTGCTACAGTTTATACCCTGCCTGGGTCTATATTATAACCGTGAAAGCTGTCTTTCACAAATACATGTTCATCGACACATAAACATCGAAGAACGAGAGCAGCGAAGTACCAAAAGAGTGAAATGGAGAACGCTGAACGCATTCCTGGAAGTAACAGCACCATACAGGTAAGGTAAACTTAACTGTACAAACCTTACCTAAAGCACTTTTTCAAATGTTTTTGCAGGGGGCAAGCCCCCCTGCACCCCCCACACCCCCCTACTTATATATACTGACTCCAAGACCGCACTACAGTGGGGAAAAGGATTCATTTCCTCATCCCCAGAATCACCCTGCTGGCCAAGAAAATCCATTCAGCATTCTCCATTTCGCTCTTTTGGTACTTCGCTCTTCTCATTCTTTGACGTTTATGTGTTGATGAACATGTATTCGCAAAAGACAGCTTTTGCGATTCTGATATAGACCCCCCCCCCCCCGCCTGCACAGAGCACTATGACACTCATGTTTTAGTTGAAAAAAAACTTTTTAAACTGTAGCAGTTACTACAGTGTATACCCTACATGCAATGGAGCTCTACTGCTCTCATATTTTAATTTTAAAAATTCTTCTTTTTAAAATGTAGCAAACTACCTGCTACAAATGTAGCCTTTGTCTGTGCAGAGCACTACAGTATTCCAGTTTTCGTTAAAAATATATATTTTTCTTTTTACTTTTAAACTATAGCAAAGTGTTTCCTACAATGTAGCAAGCAGCTGCTACAGTTTAGTGCATACATGGAGTGCTACAGCTCTCTTAAAGAGAGATCAGGATTAGCTGATCATGCCCCACAACAATTTGCACCTGTGGCAGTTACCCCTCCTACCCTGCCCATGCTACACTACTGAGAGAAGATGTTTACTGATATAAAGATTAATGGGCTTATGCTATAGATTATTGTATATTGTACAAAGAATCATAATTAGCCTTCGTTCTTAATGGAAAGTGCATTCATTGTCTAAAGCTATGCATTCAGTAAAGCGTTAAAATATATTTTACAATCTCTGTTAATCCATGCAGAAGCCCTACCAGAGTTGGATCCTGTTGAAGACATGGTCACTCACCAGTCAAATCCAGGAATGAAAACGATAGCTGGTGCTGAGCACCACATGGCATGGACACCATGTGATGCACATTAACAGGGAGTACAGTAGCATGATGTACTTCTATGGCAGTATAATGCATGTAGCGAGTAGAGTGGGGAACAGAGGCAGTTGCACAGACAGGATCCACAGGCATGCACAATCTACATGACATCCATGCTCAGTCTTGGCCACAGTGATCAGCCAGATACTGTTAAGCACCTATGTTAGCATGGTGCAGATGTGTAGCAGCATGCACAGACTGTCATATTTCATCTCAATGCCCTACATAAGCCAGAGCAGACACTGTTATGTAGAGTAGAGCTGATAATGCATTGTGTTATTGGTGTCCAGAGACAATCACACTAAATATCATCATTACCATAACAGCTGCTCTGTGGATACTGTTGCCATTTGTTGGGGGCCTGCATTTCATTGAGCAACACAGAATAATGAAGAAAATGAATATCTAAGAATGCTGACATATAAGGAATTGACATCAGACAAGATTACTTGTAATGCACACCACCTTTAAAGTCACTGCATATGTGTGCAAAGCTGCCATACACATTATCATTACTGGCTTTCCATAAATCTACCACAAGAAACCATAGTCCTTGGAGACTTTAACATAGACTGGAATACCTGTAATACTACACACCCTACCACCCATATCAACCATTATGGCTTCTCACAAACTATCGACTCCCCTACCAGAATTAACAGACCCAACAACAAAGAAAGTACCTTGGACTGGATACTTACTAATAGTCCCCATCAAACATACAAAACAGGTACCCTCCCACATGACCTAAGTGACCACTCACTAACCTATATTATCAGACATAAAACCAACCAAACTTTCCCATTCTCATACAGAACACTACGTACCAAAAAGCAATTTAACCCAGAACTTTTCCAGGCTGAACTCAAACAATGTAATTGGTCACCATTAAAATCTCTCCCAATCAATGAAGCAGTAGAGTACTTTAATTCTAAGTTCCTAACCATCCTGGAACATCATGCCCCCTTACGCTCTGTTAGAAACAAATCTAAACCAGCCCCCCTGGCTCACAAACATAACTAGACAAAAAATCCTAATTAGAAACAAATTCTGGGCAAAATGGCGTTCCACTAAAAATCCTTCAGATCACCAAATCTTTAAACAACATAGAAACAACACAAAACAAGCCATCCTGTCAGACAAAAAGAACTTCTACCTACAGCACTCCCACCATAAGGAACCACAAAAGTTTTGGACTAGCATTAACAAACTCCTATACCCAGGTCAGTTAATCACTCCCAACCCACTTGGCTCCAACCCTAACAATCCCTCCCAAACTGCTAATGCCTTCAATTCTTTCTTCACAAATGCCACCCAAAAACTTGCTAGCCATTTATCTCCTGATACATCAAATTTGCCTACTTCTACCACTATCCCACCCCCACCATTTCATATACAACCAGTACCTACTTCCTTCATTTGCTCCCTTCTCCAAAAAATTAAACCTACCACCCCATCAGCAGACCAACTCCCTGCAGAATTTCTACAAAAAGGCGCTAAAGCCATTGCTTACCCCATTTCCATACTCATCAACAGAACCATATATGAGGGGACTATCCCATCCATCTGGAAAATTTCCCATATTATCCCACTACACAAAGGAGGTCACTCCAATGACTACTCTAACTTTCATCCTATAGCTCTGTTATCCCCTCTTGCAAAAATTATGGAAAAATGCATCCATAAGCAACTTCTAAACCACCTTCTCCATAACAACCTCCTTGCCAACTGCCAACATGGTTTTAGACCTTTTCACAGCACTACCACTGCCCTACCTTCACAGACAGCATCAACAAAAAACGCAACAATAATATTTTTTCCTCTGCTGTCTTTATTGATTTATCTAAAGCCTTTGATATGGTTAATCACCAACGCCTAATACACATTCTGAAATCACTTTCACTTAATTTCCTAGCTATAAATTGTTTCAAATCTTACCTTGAAAACCGTCAACAGGCTGTACTCTGGCAAAACAAACTCTCTAGTAACCTTCCTATTACCCTTGGTGTTCCACAGGGCTCCATTTTAGGCCCACTTCTATTTTCCATCTATATTAATGACCTTCAATCAGCAACCCCTCATACCATCTGCATTCAATATGCAGATGACTCTACTATTATCTGTACAGCCACCTCTCAAACTGAACTTAAATCTCTTACCCAACAAGCTTTCAACACTGTAGAACAATGGTTCTCAAACCGATGCCTCCTGCTTAACCCCAAAAAAACTAAATTGCTACTCTTCACACCAACCCGAAACTCCACCCCTATTCACCTTACACTCACATCTACTGATGGAACTGTTATTACCCCCGACACATCTACTAAACTCCTAGGAATAACAATTGACAACAACCTAAACTTTGATAGTCATATAAACAGCACAATAAAATCAGTTAACAAAAAACTAGGATCCCTTTATAGAATTAAGCCCTTTCTTACACCAGTAGCTAGGACCACTATAGCCAGAACCCACTTAATCTCAACTCTACTTTATGCTTCCCCTATATATACTAACCTTTCAAAAAATAACCTCAACAAACTGGCAACATCCTATAATAATATTGCTAGATTTGCAACAGGCTCTCCCTTCAGAACTCATCACTGTTTAAACCTAAAACAACTGGACTGGCTAGAATTTCTTAACCATATTCTATTTCTCCAGCTTACCATTGTCCATAAGTCCCTGCACCAACCCCACAACACTCCAATACTCTCTACCATCATTACACCTTACAAAAACCTCAAGAACTTACGCTCCTCAAACAAACTGCTGATCAACACTTCTAGATCCAATAATTCATCAGGTGACTCCCTGTACTCTAACTCTGTAGGCAAGCTATGGAATTTATTACCTACTGAACTTACAACTCAAACTTCTCTTTCACTCTTTAAAAAGAAACTAAAGCTATTTCTTAAGACACACTGGCTATGCACCTGTACTAACCCTGACTAACTTCCTTCCTTCTAAACTAATAACTTCTCTAAAACTTCTAATACTCCCCTACTGATACAAAATACCATAACATTGCTAATCAAATGTATGTATATACTGTATATCCTCACTGTCTATTGCATTTGAGAGACAGTGAGAGAGAGAAAAAAAAAAAAATTATATATATTTTTTGTTTTTATAACATTTGTATCTTCTAATTTGTCCCTTTATCACCTTTTGTATTTTTAATTGGATGTATTATGACTTTGATATGTCTATTTTATGTCTTTCCTGGAGCTTTTCTCCCCGGGCCTCTACTGAAAATGGACATGTATCCAGCTAGACTAGCCCGGTTAACAAATGTAAAATAAAATAAATAAATAAATAAAACAGTAGTGCATTGTGTATGCTGATATTGCATTCCTATGGGTAGGATGCAGCCAGCAAGAACATAAGAAACAGGACAATTTGTTCAATCCTATAGGAGGAGTGGCAGGTCAGATTGCAGCTCTGTGGGAGGATAGCATCCAGCAATGTCTGAAGGTACAGACAGTTCAGACTGCATTTCTTTGGGGGTTATCCAGGCAGGGCACAGATGAAAGCCACAGTCTTGCTGTTTGACTATATTCACAGTGCTGTGTAGGCACACAGACAGTTGAGCAGACTAATGGGATGTCCAGCCTGTGGTATAATGAGCATATGCCAAGCTCTTGGTGTAGAAGCATAGGAATACACACATGGATAACGTACCTAAAGTGCCTACTATGGCACAGTGACAGAGCACTTACATCATAATAGTGCACAGGGCTGTATCCACCATAAGGGTGCTAGGAGTCAATTAGGTGGCAGGTGTTGAGTGATATGGATGGTCCTGCATACCCACAGTGTTCCATGTGTGTCCACATAGGTACAGCCGACCAGTCCTAACACCAAAAGGATGGCAATGTCTGGAAAAGTATGCCTCCATAGGAAACCTTCATGCTGCTACACACCCTAATGATGATGATGATGATGACATTGTTCCCCTGATAACAGCCTAAGGACATGGTGACAGTATCAGAAACACTAATGGTGAAGGGAACACTCCATATTTCCATAGCTGAGGGGACTGTGGAGGTTCATTATTAACCTCCAGCAGATCCTGTGTGTAATGTAGGCTGTCCTGTATGTGTCAGTCCATCACCTGTTACAAAGTCAGCACCAACACAGGCAACATCTAAGAGCTTCATTGCCTCTAAAGTGCACATGCACGTCATTGATGACAGGAGTGTTGGTGGCCATCAGAATCATGAGAACTGACTATTTCATAATGTGGTTGTTACCCTAGGTGTCAATTGACAGATGTGCAGTTCTGTGATCAGGCACAGATGGATGCTGATCAAACCAAATAATTGCTGATCAGTATGCTGCACAACTTGCATGTAGTCCATCAACCACTGCAGGGCATGCAGACAGTGCCAGCCCACTTGGCAGCCATTAGTGCATCTGTACAGCTACCAGAAACTGGCCAAAAAAGTCAAGTTTGTGGATGGCTCCACACTACAGGTGTGCACAACTACTTAGTACAGATGGGGAACACCATTCCTGAGATAGTCACACTGACCATGGCTACCAATATCCCTGGCTATATCTACCCACCTGAAAATGCTGAAACTCATCTGGCTTCACTGTGACATAAACTATAGCCATGGTCACTCACCTGGACATGGAAAATGCTCAATCAAGTCCACTGTAATCACACACCCCACTGGGCATCCCAGTCTGGGTCTCGCAGTTCATCAACCCACTCCTCTGTAGGTGTACCAAGATAAATGCATTTCCATGTCTGATCATGATACAGTGGACAACATGCATCTACCAGAATGACATAGCAGAGGCCATGGTAACATTTCCACATGTAGAACTAATATGCTATACTACTCCATGGACCAGATGCCTTCAGACATGACATTCCAGGGCTATATGGTGCAGAAAACTGCATTCCACCCCAGGAAGCTCCATCCCAGCACCTGAGGACAAAAGCCCCGACAATCCACAACTCTTAAGCCATGTTTATGTGTGTGCGTGTGTGTCTGTGCGTGTACCACAGCCTCCACCCATGGCCCTACCAGAGCTACTACTCATCCACCCATGATGTTGTTTAATGCCACTGTCCCCTCATCTGTGCAAATTATGATGACTGTTCTGGGATGGGGGGGGGGGGCAGTCATGGCTAGGATGCTGACAGGGTAGCAGCAGATATTTCCTCTTCTGCTGTTTTTATATTTCTTTGATTGGAATGCTGAAAATAAAACTGTCTTACAAGCCGTATTCACAAAGATTCTAATACATTTAAGTACTATCTAAGATAGTGTCAGGCTTTTCTTTAAATCGTTAATTTTTCCTGTCAGCTACATTACTGGAAATTGTCTCTACTAATAACTTTGAAATGAGTGATCTTAAATCCAGCTCTCAGGACTCTGCGTTTAAATAAAGAACTGCAGTCTTCTCCATAATATCCAGGAACTGTCATTGATGATGGGCAGAATAGACACTAAACTGGATAATTTCAAAGAAAAATGCACTAAGCAATTGGACCAAATATGAGAAGGATTACAACAAGAAGAAGCCCAGATTTCCTGTATAGAGGACTCATTAAATGATGTAGAAGGAAGATTGATGGAAGAGGAACACAACACAGAATTCTTATAAAACAAAATACATCTTTTCTTAATAAAGTTGATGACCTTTAAAATAGCTCATATAGAAATAATATTAAAATATTTGGTCTTCCTGAGAAAATAGAAGGTAACAGCATGACAAATTTCTTAACATCCTGCCTTCTCAAGATATTGGATTTACCTGAGGCAATGTCTTTCGGCATAGTTAGATGTAATTATTTCAATATTTCTAGGATAATTCATTTACACTAAACAAATAGGTTTATTTGCAGTTAATATTCTCATATCATGTTCTTCTTCAATACCTAATGCTAGGTTGCATATGTAAGATCTGTGTTTTCCTTTTAAAAGTTAAATATATTTTTTCACAGATTATTAATATTTTGCTTTTGGTTAATAGTCCTATGTTGCATAATATAATATTGATTTGTTCCTACTTTATTGGTATTGCATTTCTCCATACTGTCTATGCCTTTATAATCTATTATTTTTTCCTTTCTTTTCTCTGTTAATCTTTTGATATACATTTAATGTTTTTCAGGAGCTTTTGTATAATCTGTGGTCAGGATTATGATGCCTGTCTTCTCTGTTTCTCTTGGTTCTGGTTCTGTTCATAGATGGTTTGGACGGTTGGGGTTGATTGCTTTCATTTGTTGTGGTTAGACTTGTGATGTAGGTATTGGGATGGCCTCGTGGACTTGATGTGTGCTGGGAGCTTTTTCTTGCTTTGTAGGACTTTGGGAGATTTGATGGGCTGGATGTGAAAATTTCTGCTCGGTACATGTAGTTCAAATAGAGGTTTTTATTGTAGCAGTTGTTTAGGTGGTTACTTGGATAAAAGAGGGGGTTTGATGTGTGTGGTGTGCTTTTTGGGTGTTTGCTTTGGTGGGTCTCTCGCTGTGGCTGTTTGTGATGGTGTGCAAGTTCCATGAACAATTCTGATAATGATTCAGTAATCCTGTCAAGACACAGTTTTTGAAGTTTCCTGATGAGTGTGTATGATGTTTTTGCTAAGTGTCAATCAATAGAAAGAGGCAGGTGTATTTGACTCCAGTGAGACCTGATCTTCTTTCACAAGGCTTTAGCTTTGCAACTTTTTATTTGTAGAAGTATTCCTCTAGAAGGAATTTGTGTTTGGGTGATTCCGATCTTGTGGAGCTAAGAGATGAAACATACTCTTCCAATTTTCTTGCTGATGAAAGATGATGGTAGTAAAATCCAAGCACTGCTTTAGCTTCTGTAACATAATCCACCATTTTCATTTTTCAGTAAGATTTTTGTCTGTTGTTCAGCAACTTCCAGAATGATAGCAAGAAAAGTGAGCACAAGCAAAGCTGGGGATCACAATGATGTAAAAAATCTGTTCTTTTTCCACAAGCCACTGTAGTACAATGAAAACTTTTATTAAACAAGATACACACAATCAGATAAGTGCTTTCATCTCTGCTGATTCATAGACTTCTTCAGACAAAGAAATGAGGATGAAACAACCAATGTCCCTAATTAATGTTAAAACACACCCACCAGCACACTCAGTTCATAGAAAATCATAAAACCTTAACAAATCTATGAATTACTAAAAACTATGTAAAAACCTGTATATAATAATACAACTGGTATAAAAAAGTATATATATATATATATATATATATATATATATATATATATATATATATATATAATATAATAAATACAATGTGATAAATGTGGAAACAGTATTAGCATAATCTCATGTAAAGCCCACAATAAATAAACATCTTTCTAATGCCTTAAGTTTTAGAAAACAGGACAATGAGAATGCATTATCTAAGCCTGACCACTGTGTGGCATTAGTTCTCAGTTCATAGTAAAGCATAAGAACTTCACATATATGTGAATTACTAAAGACTATGTAAAAAGCTATATATAATAATAAAACTAGTATCAAAAGTATATATATATATATATATATATATATATATATATATATATATATATAATAAATACAATATAATAAATGTGGAAGCAGTATTAGCATAATCTTATGTAGAGCACACAATAAATAAAATTCATCTTTCTAATGCCTTAAGTTTTAGAAAATAGGACAATGAAAATGCATCATTTAAGCCTGGTCACTATGTAGCATTAGTTCTCAGTTGTCATAAAGCCTCATGATATTCCAGACTATAGTTTGATCAATGTGTATAGAGAAAAAATTAAATACTTTGAAGTCCTCCTTTGAATTCAAGTGAATGGAAGTTTGCCCTTCTTGATTTAACATGGTAACTATCTCCGGATCCGAGTACTGTATCTCGGCCTGCCTCTCATGTTCCCTCTGAAGCTGGAGTTGTCCCCCCTCCCCCAATATGTTTGATGGTTCATTTCCTGAGCATTCTCCCAATTGTTTCTCTCCCTGATACGTTCTGAACATCTTAGGGGTGGAAAATTCTCCTGTTTTAAACAAAATTCATATCATTTGTTTGTGCCCTTACATGACCATTATTATTATTAATAGTATTATTGTTATTCCCCCAAGCTTGAAACTTTGGTGGGTCAGGATAGGCAGTATTGGACTCATACTGCATCCTGTCTCTATCAAGCTTTTTAATTTCCTATTTACAATACTATTTATTTGCCCTTCAATACTTTTAAAAACACGATTGTATTCAAACACATTAGTTGCATGCATAACATCACTAGTGATATCTTTATCTTATTCACATGACTCTTTAGTCAAAGTCTCAATGTCTTTTTGGTTGAATTTAATAACCATCTCCATATACATAGCCATGGTGATCAAACATGGCCAAAAGTTCTTTGTGGAACAATGAATTAGTGGTAAGTCCAGCTGGAAAATGCAACATCCTCATACCTTTAGGCACTACTTTATTTTTCAAACATTCTTTAAAGTAAGCATTATCAAGCTGAAGCTTCTTTATTTTAAGAAGCAAAAAGTCAAGTTTTTGTAGTTTATCAATATATTTGTCAGTACTTATAGTCATATTAGTGTCTGTTCCCCCAAAAGAAAAGTTTGAGTCAAGCCATTCATTTAAAATAATTTTGCCATTCACTGCAGTGTTCCTGTTTATATTTTGGCTTGCTGACAGCCGTTGATTCACAGTTTTTGAATTAAATCCACCCTGGCGATGTGGTTGACTCCCAAAGACATTCTGTGTTTAAGAATCTGAGTTAAAAGATGTTAAATATGTTTGCTGCTCTCTGTTTGTAGCAAAACACAAGCTGCCCTGCATGCTGGTAGACCTTAGGCATTCACCTCCTGTTCAGATAAGGAAGTGTTTTGATGGCTACACATACGGTCACCTTCTTTAACAGTTTTTAGATGAATGTGACAAGCTGAAAGACATATTTATTTGTAGGGGCTATCCATTCAGTCTTGTAAATGAGGTTATGCTGGAAGTAATCAACAAGCGTGAAAGAGGATATTTTTTGCCTATTTTGAATCAAAAGACGGGGAACTGTAGAGTGGATAACATCTTGGATAATTATTTAGAAAATACACAATGTTTTAATACACTGAATTTGCAAAGTCTGGAGAATAAGGAACCAAGAAATGTTAATACTGCATTTGTTACTACATTCAACAGCTCGAGTAAGAACATAGCTGATATACTGGCCAAAAATTGGTTGGTTATTGTAAACAACAAGGACATAAGGGAACTGGTCAGCGAAAAACCTTGTATAGTGTATAGAAAGGACAAATGCCTAAAATCTATTTTAGAGACTAGAACAAAGGGACATGTAAGTGGGAAGTTGAGTAAGTGTGGTAGTTGCAATTATTGTCCATATATACAAGAAGGATGTAATTTTAACATTAGCAATATAAAAGTGAGTTTGACTTGGAAATGTTCGTGTAACCCTGAGAGAGTGGTATACTGTGCATTCTGCTTAAAGTGTCCTTGTTTTTATATAGGCAAGATGGAAAGGAAATTTAGGAACCACATTTATGAACATCACAGGGATATAAAAAAATGCAAAGAATGCATTGGCGAAACATTGTATAGGACATGTTGACCATGGTTTTAAATTTATTATCATTGACGCATTTACCCCAGACATAAGAGGTGCTCCATGGACATTAATTTTGGAAAAACATGAGGTTTTATGGCAACTGAGAACTAATGCCACACAGTGACCAGACTTAAATGATGTATTTTCATTGTCCTGTTTTCTAAAACTGGCTTGTGGAAAAATAATGGATTTTTTACATCATTGTGATCCCCAGCTCTACCTGTACTCACTTTTCTTGCTACTTTTGTGATTTATTCATTGTTTTGGAACTTCCAGAATGAGATAGGCTAGACTAGAATAAACCATCTTAGCATTGCAAAGACATCATGGGTAAATGTGGTTCAAGCATCAAAAAACAGGGGCGGGGGCGTGGCCAAGGATGAACACAGGGTAGCAGCAGATTACTTCAGCTCCACCAACATAACTACATTAACAGGAAATTATTACTTCAAAACTCAACTAATGGAATAATTTTCTTTCTAAAAACATTTGGACTATCATTACTTATAATAATATCCAAAAAAGAAAGAAAATTTAACTGACTTTCCTGTCAGAAATCTTTTCGGAAATTTCTCTCATCACTTCTGTTCAGAATGAGTTCCAGCAAGGCTAAAGTACAGTTTTGTACCTACCATAAATGTAGATGTTCGAAGATCCACATTGCTGCAGTCCTTACTTATGGGTAGTCCGCTGTCCTCGGTCGGCCCGAATACCAAAGTATTAGGCTGACGTCGGTCATGGGCGCCTAGATCTGACATCAGAGCGTCAGGGTATAAAGGCGCATGACCAACGTCATATCCTCAGTCTTTTCTTGCCCCAGATGTCAGAAGGCCAAACCAGAAAGGCCACAGCCAAAAACAGAATACCTCCCAAAAACATGCCCAACAACAACCATCACCTAAAGCATAGCACCAAGACAAACTACAGAGGGGAAGGAGGGAGGGTAAATTGGACTGCAGCAATGTGGATCTTCGAACATCTACATTTATGGTAGGTACAAAACTGTATTATGTTCTTCATCTCACATTGCTGCAGTCCTTACTTATGGGTAGAATCCCAAAGCAACGGAAAGGGAGGATGGTAAAATCATAAAGCATTAGGGGCCGCTAAAATGCCCTGTAAAATTGCAGTGGCAAATCCAGCCCTAGACTTAGAATAAAGAGGAAGGTGGTAATGTTTAGAAAAGGTATGCACTGAACTCCAAGTAGCTGCCTCCAAAATGTCTTTTGTAGATACCCCCCTTATAAAGGCCGTAGAAGTAGCAGTAGCCCTAGTGGAAAGAGGCCTGATTCCAGCAGGAATCTCCTTACCATGATGGGAATAACAGAAAGAAATACAAAACCCAATCCATTTAGAAATAGTTTGTTTTGAAACAGGTTTACCCTGTGAACCCAAAGCAAAAGTAACAAACAATTGCTGAGACTGTCTGAACTCCTTGGTTCTGCTCAAATAATAACGCAACTGCCTGTGAATATCCAAAGTATGCAAAATTTTCTCCCCTTTATTTTGGGGGTTTGCATAAAAAGTAGGCAAATGAATAGTTTGATTTAAGGCCACACTAGAAACCACTTTAAGCTTAAAGGAAGGATTAGTACGCAAAGATACCCTATCCTTATGAAAAATCAGGAAAGGCTCCACTGCCATGAGGGCCTGTAATTCAGAAACCCTTCTTGCAGAGGTAATGGCCAACAAAAAAGCAGTTTTCCATGATAAATACTTTAACTCGGCAGTAGCTGCAGGCTCAAAAGGTTGTAGAGTAAGTTTTTCCAACACAAAATTGAGATCCCAAGCAGGAGTAGGAGCTCACGGGGGTCTTATATTCTTTGCCCCTCTAAGAAATTGCTTAAACCAAGGATGAGAGAATAAAGGAGGGTCACAATCATAGTGAGCAGAAATGGCTGCAGCATGGACCTTTATTGAGGAGAAAGACAAACCCTTGTCCAATAACTCAGTAAGATATTGAAGAGCAACACTTAAATCAGGTTTGGAGACATCAAAGTCCTTTCCTTTGCTCCAAATAAAAAATCTCCTCCATTTATCAGCGTAAACTTTCCTGGTGCTAGGCCTCCTGGCCTCCAAAATAACATTCAAAACTTGTTGTGGAAGCTGAGACCATCCAGAGTCTAAAACAGAATATGCCAGGCTGTTAGATGCAGAGACTGAATCTTGACATTGAGGAAGTGACTGTCCTCTTGTGACAAAAGGTGCGGAATCAAAGGCAGAGGCCACGGAGGTTCTCGATCTAAACTCCTCAGTAGTGGGTACCAGTGTTGTCGAGGCCAATCTGGTGCTATCAAAATCATGGTTGGCTTGTCTTGTCTGGCCTTCAAAAGTACCTTGGGAAGAAGAGGCAGAGGTGGAAAGGCATATACATGCAGATTGTTCCAACTGAAAGATAAAGCGTCCACCTTCCAAGCTGTGTGATGAAACATTTTTGTGCAAAACTTTGGCAACTGGTAATTTAGTGGAGAAGCGAACAGATCTATGTCTGGAGTTCCCCATAACACTTTTAACTGTTGAAATACATGAGGATCCAATTTCCACTCGTGAGGATCCACTATTTGCTCAATACATCTGCTAAGGAGTTCTGTGCTCCTGGTAGAAACTTTGCCTGAAGATTGAGGTGTAGATTGAGAGCAGTTTCCCACAGAATCATCGCTTGCCTGCAAAGAGGGTAAGACTGGGTTCCCCCCTGCTTGTTGATGTACCACATGACAGTAGTGTTGTCTGTTTGAATCAACACCTGCCCTGGACCAAGTAAATCTTTGAAAGCCATCAATGCAAACTGGACTGCTAACATTTCCTTCAAGTTGATATGCAAATGTTGGAGTTTGACAGGCCACGTGTTTTGCACCCATTTTCCGTTGAGGTGTGCTCCCCAAGCCTTGTCCGAGGCATCTGTCGTTAGAATCTGACTCGCCTCTGGCCGGGTCACAGAGAGTCCCTTGTTTAGGTGACATTCCTGAGCCCACCACAAAACTCCTTCTGAATGCAAGGTATTATCTGAATGACAGTGTCTAGATCTTGGCAGTGCTGTGTCCACACATTTTTGAGATACCATTGAAGCTTCCTCATATGCAATTTGGCATTGGGAAGCACCAGAATACAAGATGCCATGAACCCCAAGGCTTGAAGGACTGTCCTTGCAGTCAGCCTGGACCGTAGAGACATTTGCTGGAAATAAAGAGAAAGGCTTCTTTGTTTGTCCGGGGTCAAAAAAGCCATCTGGGAAGCTGTATTCAGTCTCACACCCAGAAAGCACATGTCCTGAGAGGGCACTAGACTGGACTTTGTTTCGTTCACAGAATACCCTAGGCATCTTAACACTGCCATCACATACTGTAGATGATGAAGAAGTTCGTCCTTTTCTTGTGCAATAATCAGACAGTCGTCCAAATAAGGATAAATCTGTATTCCTCTTAGTCTGAAAAATGCTATCAGTGGAGCCAGAACCTTTGTGAACACTCTGGGCGCAGTAGATAAGCCAAAGGGCAATGCAGAGAACTGATAATGAAAATTTCCAGCCCGAAAACGCAGGTACCTTCTGCAACTGGGCCTGATAGGAACATGAAGGTAAGCCTCTTTGAGATCCAGAGTAACCATCCAGTGATCTTTTCCCAACAGAGGTAAAAGCTGTTGTAAAGTCAGCATCTTGAACTTTGGAATGTCCAGGTAAGTGTTGAGGATAGATAAATCCAAAATTGGTCTCCACGTGTTTCCTTTCTTTGGAACTAGAAACAGGCGAGAATAAAATCCTAGGCCCACTTCTGACAGAGGAACTGGCTGTATAGCTCCTATTTGCAGAAGTAAAGAAATTTGTCTGTGAGTCTCTATCCTTTGCCGAGGAGGGACGTCTGGCATGCCTTTGAAAGGAGGCATGGTATGGAAATAGAACTTGTAACCTCGGTTTATAATGTCCAATACCCATTTGTCCTGGGTGACTAAATGCCAATTTTGCTTGAAAAGAGCCAACTTTCCTCCCAAAGGAGCTGCCAGGCAAGAGGAATCTGGCAGCTGAAAATGCAGGTCATTGGGCCTGTTTACGAAAGGACTGGCCCCTGCCCTCACCAGCAGATTGAGCAGGCGAACTCCATTGTCTCGGCCTGAAGGTACTCTGAGCTCTGCCCCTACCACGCCTAGATCTACCCCTAGACTGAGAATCAGAAGAAGGGTACGTCCACCCCTTAGTAGGCCAATTTCTACTAAACTTTGGAGGTTGTACCTGCAAAAAATCTTTAACAGTCTGCATAGACTTAGCCTTGTCTTCCATTTTCTTTAAGACTGACTCCACAGGAGGACCAAATAAAACTTCAGACTGCAAAGGGGCATCCAGAATTCTAGACTTAACATGCTCAGACAAATTCTGATCCTTAAGCCAGGCGTGCCTACGAATGACTGAACCAGTGGCAGCCACCCTAGAAGAAGCCTGTAAAGCATCAAAACCACATTGCAAAGAGTGCTTACCCACCTGTTCAGAAACATGCACTAAATCCTGCAATTCTTTACACTCTATGCCTTCTGCCAAAGCATCCACTTTAGATCTTAGCTGAGAAAGGAGGAAATTCTGATACTTCAACATATGAAACTGGCAGTTCAAAGCTCTCATTGCTAAAGTAGAAGAGGTATACACCTTCTTACCCCATCTATCCAAAGCTCTAGCTTCCTTATCCAGAGGAACCGGATTCTTAACAACAGAGGCTCTAACACCCTTAGGCCCCTGACTAATAGTTTCTGGGTCCGCCCTAGGACTCTTATACAGATATTTATGAGCCTCAGGCACCCTGTAATACCTGTCCGGTTTAACTGGGGCAGGAGGCACAGAATCTGGATTAAGGGAAGCTTCGAGAAAACATCTGAAACAACATCCAAAACCGGAGGTATAGCTAAGGGTCTATGCTGTGGTAAAAACAAGAACTCCCTAAGCCTCTTCCGGGAATCAGAGTAATCCTGTCCCTCCCACTTAAAATGCTCCCTCATGGAATGCAGAGTTTCTGAAAATGAAAAATCCTCTGGAGGAGAAGCAGAAGGAGTGGAATCCTCTGCATCAGAATCAGAATAAGGAGGGAAATCTTGAATGTCCTCAGTAGAAGACTCTGAATCATCTGAGGCCTGCTCCAAATTTCCAACTCTGGCTCCATCCTGGGCCTCTTATCAGGAGGGGGCATAGAACCTCTAATTAAAGTAATCAAATCCTCTGCCATTTTAAGCATGTGCTTTTAGGCACAGACCCTGAAGAACCAGAACTGACACCAGAGGAAGGCAAAACAGACCTGCCCTTAGAAGGAGCCTTAGAAACAGTAGCAGAAGGCCTAACCACCTTAGGCATAGAAGGGAGAATAGTAACCTGAGAGGCCCCTTCAGCCTGGCCTGCCTCCTGAGAGGCCACATCTTGTAAAATCAAAGTTTCCCCCTGGGACTCAACAGAAACTTCAGCCGGATCCACCTGTTCAGCTGTAGCTTCTAAAGGTCCGGCGTCCATAACGGACGAATCATCCTGCCTAGGCTTTAAAGATTTGTCTTTCCGCTTCTTAGTAGAAGCAGGCGTCGGAACATCCGACGGCATATTATAATTACACCTCTTGCCAAACACTAACCTAGCGCAATCTAACCTCCGTTTTATAGTGCGCTTATTAAACCTAGCACAAAACCGACACCCGACTACGTCGTGCTCCGGTCCCAAACAAGGAATACAAAGCGAGTGGTAATCCCTATGCGGTATCTGTTTCCCACAAGAAATACAATTATTCACTTTTTCTGACATCCGGTAAGTAACTGAGGCAAGAAAAACAAAAATATTCCCCAACGGGTACTTAGCCCAACTTGGTATCGGTCTGAAACTCCAGCGAAAAATTTCAGAACGCCGAACGGCACTTGCAACTCTGCTTCTGCATCGGACCATGCGGCAAAAAAGACTGAGGATATGACGTCGGTTATGCGCCTTTATACCCTGACGCTCTGATGTCAGATCTAGGCGCCCATGACCGACGTCAGCCTAATACTTTGGTATTCGGGCCGACCGAGGACAGCGGACTACCCATAAGTAAGGACTGCAGCAATGTGAGATGAAGAACATCAGTCAGGATTCCATCATTAAGAAAGAGCTTCAGACATTATTATCAACTATACAGCAACTAACAACTAAAATGGACAGACTGGATGTTAAAATTGACAATTTTATAGAGAAAACCACAAAACAAATGGATGTGCTACACCAAGATCTACAACATAAGAAAGCACAGATAACAGGTATAGAAGAGGCACTTAATGATATGGACAACAGAATTAAGGAGGAAGAAATGAACATTGAATTTTTATCGAAACAAAACACTCACCTTCAATCCAAACTAGATGACTTGGAAAACAGATCCAGATGTAACAGTATAAGGATTTTTGGGCTGCCAGAAAATATAGAAGGTAATAACATTACATCTTTTTTAAACACTTGGCTTCCCAAAACTTTAGATCTGTCAGAGGCATTTTCTTTTGGTATTGAAAGAGCCCACAGGTCTTTATCCATTTCTAATACAAAAAAAAATTATCCTAGATCAGTTATTGTAAGATTTTTATCATCTTATGACAAGGAGATGGTATTAAAATCTGCATGGGCTAAATCACCTATAAAAATTAATGAAGCAACTGTGCGCTTTGACAATGACTATTCCTCTTTGGTAATATCAAAAAGAAAGGTCTTTTTACCATTAATAAGAGAGCTTAAGAAAGCACAGTTCAAAACTCATCTTTTATTTCCTTCCAATCTGAAAATCTTTTTACCTGATGGCCCTAAAATTTTGAAGACCTGGACTCTGCTTTGGTATATATTAAAAAAAATAAAATACTAGACAAAATAGAGGATATGGAATGGGCAAGTCCTTCGTTAAAAAGAATGGCAACAGGAACATCTTGGAAGACATCAGAGAAACAAAAAAGACTAAAAAACAAATGACATGTTTTATATTTCTTTGAACTCTTTAATTACAGTTTCTGCATTTACAAGAAAACCATAAATATCTTAATGATTTGTACAAAGTTATACTAATGTGCAAGAACTGAAGTTTGTTTTATGGATAATCAAACTTTCATGAGGAACAAATAACCTGATATAAATCAACTTGTTTCTCTTCTGTAACTAAGAGACCTAAGGTTAATAATATGTTATATCTTTCTTTCTTTATTTATTTTAAATAATAGTACTCTATTTAAACTAAACACATATGGGAGGGGGAGGGAGGGCAGGGAGGGGGGGAAGATGAAAAGAAGGAAAAAGGGGGAAAAATAAAATATTATCTCTTTAAAATTATTTATGCTATTTAAATAAAACTGCTTTATATTATACTATGATTAATTTGCTTAAACACATAATATCAAATAATAAGTTATGATATAACTGTAGTTGACTAGAACTAAAGCAGTTGTAAGTAATGCGTCTCAGGTTTTACTTTACTAAAAGAAACAGCAAGTAAATATATATGTAGGTAGTTTTTTTTTTTTTAAGAAGTAACAAGGTTCTGATAATACTGATGTGTGTTTGTAACATACTTTGAATGAGAAAATGAAATGGGACACATAAATATAAGAAATGTTTATGTTAAATAATTTAAGGCTTGGTTTCACTGCCATAGAGACTGCAATGACTTGTGGAGTGCTTCGAGAAGGTTTTACACTGTATAAATCCTTTTACATTCAAAATGAATGTTTGTCACTTACTTTTACTAAAATTCCCGCCAGAATGTTATAAGAGACAATTTTAGTTATAGGTATCCTCGTGAATAGTATCCTCGAGCCGATTTAAAAGCTTCAACATTCAGCAAATGCACAGAGAAGCTGAAAGCAGCCATTTTGAACTTTGACCCCTGATTTCACACAGACGCGATGCAAATTCAAGAAGTAAACCAGTTTCAGGAAGTAGAACTACTGTAAATGTGGTATTGTGATGAAAAACGAACTTTATGACAACAAAATGTGAGTTTTTCTTTATAATAATTTACTTATTTAAGATGTAACTTATAAAATGTAAAAGTTATAATGATTTTTAATGTCTTAATATGCCATAGTAAACAAATGAAATAACTTAGAATGCATAGAAGCTAAACTCATGCATATATGACTCTGAAAGCTTATATAGTTGCTGCACTTCAATGCATATAGGTGCTTATAATTTAATGATATATAACATTATAATGCATTTATTTTAACAAAGATAAATAAGTATGTGCATTATTATGATTTTATTTTAGAAGAAAGTGTCATGTGATATATTCTAAAGCTGCAGTGCAGATATATGAGATATAGCAGGCTTTCATCACAATGATTCATGCATAACTAGAGATCAACATTGCTTTGTAGTCTGTTATTTCTATCTCATATACTGAGAATAATCATTTTTATTTAAATGGTAAGAACAAGTAAGAGAAGGAAGCTTGTAGTACATGTAGTTTAAAGTTTTAAAACTACTAATAGTACTGTTATGGCAGACAATATGAATACTCTAATGTAAATAATATTTTGAGTCATAATAGCCTTAGATAATAAATGTTATTAAATTCAAGTGAACATAAACATATAATAAGAACCTACCACTACAAGTTTATATTAAACAACTAAAAGGGTATCTTTTTTTTTCTCTCTCTCCTCTGCTCTCTCTTTCAAGATTGTTAGAATGCTTTTATGATAATGTATACATTATATAGAATAGATATACATAACATTGTTAAGATGACTATAAAAGTTTTATATGATAATATAAAGGTATTCTCAAAAATAATGTTGGTAATGCTTCTATTTCTCAAAGATGATTTATAACGAGTCATTTATTGTATAAGTTCTAAAGTAAACAAATATGAGATATACATAATACATGTTAGTGATATTGATTATAAGTTCTATTTTAGTTTCTTATATATTATCATAAAGATTAGTTAGTGTAAATGTTATAATAACCTATTTCTTAACTTTCATATCTAACTATTACATTAATTACATAATAGATCTTCTTTTATTTATTATACTGTAAAATAAGAAGCTGTTATATAAATTGTTTAAGTCCTGCTATAATAGATAATCAAAATAATGAGCTTAACTTTAGTTAATAAAAGTTAGTATTTAATTAATTTTGGTGGCAGCTGGGGTACTGCTGCTTAGGATAGGGAGATAACTTGAGTGGTATTTGCTACTCGAAGTTGGAGTTTTTAACTCCAGGCTGGATGCAATGTTTAATCCAAACAATATTTTCACCTGATTTTTGTTATGTGTACATAGTTTTGACATCCACATCACATTTTATAAACTCACTGTCACTACAAATAAAAGTTAAAATTTCACAAAATTTCATAAGATTTTCACTAATTGCAGCTATAATTAATATAATACCTAAAGGAGGAGACATAATAATACTTACTTTAGTAAATGCTATTCTGATTATATGTTTTATATGTTTATAAAAGTTAAATGGTAACTTTAAAAGGAATGTCTCTAAACATTAATGGATTGAATAATCCATGTAAAAGGGGAAGTTTAATGAGATATATTAATCTGCATGGAGCCAACTTAATATTCCTTCAGGAAACACATCTCCTGAAAAAAGATATAAATTAGCCACTAATAAATATACAATCTTGGTTAGCTCAGAACACACACAGAAAAAAAGAGGAGTGGCTATTTTATGGATCAAAAATATGCCCACACCTAAAGTTATTAAGTCATATAAAGATGACAAAGGAATGCTCTGCCTGGTTACAATACAGATTAATGGGAAAATCTATACATTGATTAATGTATACTGAATACCAGGAATTGGCACTAATATAGTGAAATACAATCTCAATAAGATTATATCATTTTCTAAAGGAGATATTATTTTAGCAGGAGATTTTAATTGTATCCTACATGAAAAATATACTACTACTACTATAGGAAAAAGGAAAATCACATCTAATGCAAAACATTTAAAGGATTTCATTAATTTATATCATTTGAATGATATTAATAATCAGACAGATTCTAAATCATTACCATATACCTTTTTTTCTAACAGACATAGAACTTATTCAAGAATAGATAGAGTCTTTATTTCTAACCAACTGGTAATTGACCTAACTAATTCTAAGATCATTTCATGCCCTATATCAGATCATAATTCAATTGTCTTTGAATTTATGGTAAATATTACTCATAATGTTCAGATCAAAAGAATACATGCATACCTAACTCAACTAAAAGATTATAAAGATTATATACTTACAGAGGTACAACATTTTTTGGACTTAAACACTACACCTGACGTCTCCATTATTTACATTTGGGATGCTCTAAAATCTTATTTATATGGACAAAGTATCAGATGGTATAATAACAAAAGGAAAACTTGGGACAGGGAATTAATAGACATACAAAACAAATTAGACTCATATAAACATAATAATAAGGAAAATATTATGGACAAAAAAGTCATTGAGCAAATAAATAAATTAAATGAGAAATACAAAGAAATTTTAAATCACAAAGTCAAAATAACATTAGAGAAATATAAATTTTTGTCTTACTCAATAAGTCCCAAATACTTACATAGACTTAAAAATAAAACGAAAAGGCTTAATAAACAAAATCACTTCAAAGAAATTTTTTCTTCAAGGAAAAAGAAGAATGTTTCTAGTTTACCAGAAATATTAGATGAACTTAGAAATCACTTTCATAACATTAACCATAATAACATTAATATGGAATCTAAAGACAGAATAAAGAACTTTATAATTACAAACATGAACAAAAAACTTAATAAACAACAGGCCAGATTAATAGATAAAAATATTTCATATACAGAGGTTATCACAAAAATAAATAAACTTAAATTAAACAAAGCACCAGGTAATGATGGTATTATTCCTGAGATTTATAAAATCCTTCCTAAGAGTACCTATTCATTAATACATAAGGTTTTTATTTCAGCTCAAAATGAATTGATAAATCCCCCATCTTGGCAATACACATTTCTTTCACCAATCTTGAAACCCAATAAAGATCCAACTAGATGCACATCATACAGACCCATTTCACTACTTAATGTTGACTACAAAATGTTCATGAATATATTTGCTAACAGATTAAAGACAATCATTCCAAGTATAATAGATATAGATCAGACAGGCTTTATTACAAATAGAAATACTTTTGATAATATAAGGAGAACTTTAACTCTGATTGATTATGCAAACAGAAAAAAGAAAGATTTGACACTCATCAGCCTTGATATAAGTTCAGCATTTGACTCAGTAAGTTGGGACTATCTGTTTATCTTATTGAAGTGTACAAATTTCTCTAATACATTTGTGAATTTAATTGAACATTTATATAAAGGAGCGTTGGCATACATTAAAATTGGAACATATGTCTCACAAAAGATACCCATATTAAAAGGCACAAAACAAGGGTGTCCACTTTCATCATTGTTATTTACTTTAATAATGGAGCCTTGGGCTAATTTGATTAGGAACAGCAATGATATAGATGGATTTGGTATAGATGAAAATACAATATCTAAAATCCAACTTTTTGCAGATGATGTTTTAATTACATCAACAGGGACAAATTCTTCTATGCAGTCATTATTTGATAAGATGACAGATTTCAAGAATATTTCAGGTTTGATATTTAATGAAGAAAAAACTAAAATATTACCAATATACACAGGGAAAAATGTTCTCACTAGTGATTTTCTTAAATACATACCCAATTCAGGTCAAATAACTTATTTAGGCATAATATTAACTAAAGATATTAAATCCATTATACATCATAATTATAGTAATTGTCTTCATAATATACAAACTCATTTCAATAGCTGGAACAATATGTTTTTTACCATGGAAGAAAGACTCACAATTATTAAAATGATAATATTCCCGAAGATATTATACATAATACAATCAATAATACTCCCACCTACAAAAATAATTATTAAGAAATTAAATTCACAAATGTTAAATTTCTTATGGGTACCTAATAGACCTAGGATTGCATTAAAGAAACATAATAATAGTGGGTCCCAAGGGAGTATAGCATTTCCAGACTTTGATTTATACACTATCTCTTCTATTATAAAAGTTATAACATTACTAATAGATCAGTCATATGTTGCAAAATGGAAGGAATATTGGGAATTAATTAGCATGCACTTCACAAAAATATCGTTAACACACAAAAATACTATTATAAACAATCCCATGTTATGGTTACTTAAAGAGTTTTGTACCTCATCTATTACACCAAAATATATAACTAGTTACCCACTAAATATTATTATTAGATATCGTAATTTTATATATACGCATCCTAAGTATAAGGAATGGAATCTTATTTCCCATAATATATACACAAGGTATTCTTTTATCATCCATCTCTGAAAGAACTCTTCTAGTCACAGAGAATAATTTAAAGTATTGGTATCAGATGCTGTCAGACATTAAAGAAAAAAATTTAGACTTCTTAAAGCAAGAATTTGATTTGAGAGAAACATGTTGGTTAGAGATTCAGACTTTTAGACAACATCTTGCTAACAAACTTGACTTAATGTCTTTAACAGTTAAAGAATCTGTTCCAATACTGATTGACTACTTGATACTAAATTTACAACAAAGGGTTTCTGATAAAGGTAAGCTCTCACACATACATAAAATTATTAGAGATGAAACCTATTATAGTTCAGATAATTACTGGAATTATTTCAATACCATTAATGGTGAATTACCAAAACAACAAGATAAACAATATATATTGGAATCTGCTTATAAAACTACTTCTTCTATTAATTGGAGACTTTATACCTGGAAATTTTTACATAGATCTTTCTATACACCCCTAATGATGAAAAAAATTAACAAAAAAGATAACATATTTAAGAGATGTACTGTAGAAATAATGCTGATTGGGCACATATGTTTTACGATTGTATAAAACTGAAGGAATATTGGATGTTAATCAATGATTTTTTGCAGGCTCTTTTTACAAATAATTTCATAGTCTCTAAGTCACTTATATTATTTAACACCCCTGTTCCTAAATGTGTTAAAAAAGTTAAACTTCCTTTACAATGGTCAATTCTAGCAGTGGCTAGAAAAATAACCAGAAACTGGATTCCAGATACTCCTCCTTCATTTAATGCATTTAAAAATGTTATGATTGAAGTGTGTCATATGGAACTAATGACAATAAAGTCAAAAACCATTAGGAAAACATCTTACTATAATATATGGGATACCTTACAAAACTTGTTAAAACAGTCTTAGTTTTATAAATAAGATGTTACAGTTTAATTGATTTAATTTAGAGTGGATGTCTTTGTAAATACTTTAGTTGTTTTATTAAATGTTATAATTGTTTATATGTTAACTGCTTGCATAAGATTGTCATAATATTTATTTTGTATGTTAAAACTAATAAACTTGTTTTAAAAAAAAAAAAAGAACAAAAAGAAAAAATCAAACAAAACATACACTTTAGGTAGATTACTAAACTTTGTGTGCTTAAATAATAAACCCGTCAACTTTGTTTCTTTAACAAGTATGAAATATAAGAAACTTACATTAAAAAAATGCATGTAAGTAAAAAACAGGGGCAAATTTCCACTTTTCTGTCACAGAGGTGGACTCTCTATTAACAAACCCAATGCTCAGACAAAGTTTGTCATATTTCATCTAACATTAAAATCCCAAGAATTAAAGTAGAGTTACTACAGAAATGCATTACTTCCTCAAGATCTCTAGTAAAGCTTTACTATGGATGAAGCAAACAGACAGTCCTTACTGTTAAAATCCTTTTATGCAATGTATGAAATCTCAGTATATTATTATATAAATATTTGAATATGTACAATAAGGGAGGAAGAGTGAGGTAGTGTGATATAAAAATTGTTGTTTGCTTTACTATTAAATCTCTAAGTTTTTCTTAGGTATACATATGTGTTTGCACATATACATTAAAAATCTATATTTATTCCATATTTTTATTTATTTTATTTATTTTGCATTTATTTACCAAGAAAGTCCAGCTGGACTCAAGTCCTTTCTCAGCGGAGGCTCGGGGAGAAATGCTCCAAGAGTAACAAACACATACAATAGAGAAACAAATACAGCCAAGTGAGAAACAAATACATACAAGACAGTGGTTTCAAACACAATAAGTAGAGCAACAGTAATTTTCATAAAAAATGTTTTTTTTTTTACATTTAGTGGATATATTCAAATGATTATGTACAGTTAAAGTGAAACTGCCATTAGTGGTAGATCATGCTAGTAGGGTAAGAGTAATGATAATAGAGTAAAAAGGAGGAACAGATTATCCAGGGGAGCTCCGGGTGCAGAGCCAGGTGTTAATAAGGTGCATTTTTAGAAGTTTTTTTAAATTGAAGTGTTGAGGAGTTAGTTTCTAGTGAGTTAGGTAGATTATTCCAGTGTTTGGAGATGTATTGTTAGCTTTGGTTTTGTGCAGAAGTACATTGTTGCTGGAGTAAAGGGGTCTTGAGGAGGAATGTGCTGAATGAGATCTTTGAGCACAGGGTTTTTTTTCTGATTGATATAGTATTTTGTAAGTGAAGATAAGTTTATTAAAGAGAAAAAGTTGAGGGAATTCAAGCACTTGAGCTGCTTAAGTGATGAGCAGGCAGTGATATGACTTGTATGAGGCATTAGTGGCAAACCTGGAGATTTTATTGTAACAGGCTTCGGGTTTGGCTAGATCTGTCTTGCGGAGGGTGGTTAAGATTGGGGAGGTGTACAGGACAGTTCAGAGGAGGTGGGTTCTGGCAATGGTGGATTTTGTGTTGTCAGAAATCTGTTGTTTCTATATAGGAGACCTAGTTTTTTGTGAACTTTTTTAATGGATTAGGTAATGTGAATATCAAATTTCAAGTTATTGTCAATTTCCATTCCTACTAATTTGATATGGTTAGTTGTGGTGATAATAGATTTATTTTTAGAGAGGATACTGAAGGTTGTGGATGTGGAGGTGTATCTGGTTGGGTAGCAGAGAAGAAGTTTTGTTTGTTAGGATTTAGGATAAGTTGGGAGCTAGTGAACCAGGATTTAGTGAATAAGAGGGAAGTTTTAGTAATGGTATGGAGGTCTTTGAAGGAGGAAGCTGAGCAAATCAGGATAGTGTCATCAGCGTACTGAACTACTTAGGCCTGGGATGTAGCTGAGTGGAGCTGCTTGGCAAAAAGAGAAAAAAAGAAGAGGACCAAGGATGGAGCCTTGGGGAACCCCTTAGGTGCCAGGGTGAAGGGGTGAAAGATCTTGTGCAAGCGGGCAGCCTCTTGATGTTCTACTAGGTAAGTTTGGAACTAGGTGAAAGTGGGGTGAGTGAGGCTAAGGGAGGAGAGGACATAGATTAGTTTGGAGTGGTTGACCATATCTAAGGCCCTGCACAGATCAAGGAATATGGCTGATGCAAATTGACCATTGTTTCTATGCTGGTTAACTCTGCTAGTAAAGGACAGTAGAGCTGTGGTAGTGCTGTGAGAGGGGTGAAAACCATGTTGGGTATTAGATAGGAGCTTGTGTGTAAGGAGGTCTGGCTCATTGCAAGTTGCTGAATTGATTCAGTGAAGTAAGTATTAAATCGAGTGGGTAAGTTCATGGAGTTGTTGGCTGTTGTTGGGATGGGAGTGATTGTTTTTCCAGGATGCAACATATTGCTAACTGCTGCCTGGAATTTCTAAGGGTTTTTCTGATGTTTATTCTGTATGTTGTAATAGTAGTTGCTTTTGTCTAATGTTACTATTTTTTTGTTTTATTTCGGAGTTCTAGGAAGGTTTGTTTAGTTATATGGAATTTGGCTTTATGATATTGTCCCCCGACTTTATCTCTGGTTCTAAGTAGGGATCTGGATTCTTTACTTAGCCAGGGTGTGTATTTTGATTTCACTCTAATGGTTCTAGGAGGGGCATGATAGTTGAGTATGTTTAGGAAGGTGGAGTTAAAGGAGAGAATGGCTTCTTCTAGAGGCAGGTGCTTGAGAGTTTCTCAATTGCAGCTTTTTTAGGGCAGAGATAAACCTGTTTGGATCAAAGTATTTTTTTGTTTCTGATTAGATGGTTGGAGGGCTGGCAGTTTTGATGAATGCGGTTTCTTAAGAGAAAGGTTTGGTTGTGGTCACTAAGGCAGTCAGAGAGGCAGCCTGAGTGGGATGAGAGATTGGGGTTGCTAAGCAAAATCCAATTGAGGATGGATTGATGCTTAGAAGTTTTATCAGTCCTAGTGGGAGACGTGATGAGTTTGTGGAAGCCATAAAAGTTTACATGGATGTAGGGTTTGGAGAAGAACAAAGGAGCCAATCAATATTAAAGTCACCCATTAGTATAGTTTCTTGTGGGAGAGATATGGAAGTCCATTGTAGTACACTTTCAAGTGTGGCAATATTGTTGCCTGGTGGAATATATCCAGCTATGATATTTAGGTGTTTTTTGGGGTTAATTGTTAACTTAACAAATATTAGTTCTGCATTATCAAGTTCAGGTCTGGAGAGGTTCAGAAGGTCTAGTATAAGATAATCTTTGAATAAGATTGCAACACCCCCCTTCTTTTTTGTTTTTTCATATCTTTATGTAGGATGCCGTAACCAGGGGCAGTAATTTCATTGCTACTGATATCTGGTTTAAGCCATGTTTCTGTTAATGTTACAATGCAACAGTTTGCCAGTGAAGGGGAGTAGTGGATAGTAAGTGTCATAAGTGGAGAGAGAGAGAATGTAGGAGTATAAGTGTTAAGCTAGTAGCGATATGGAAGAGTGTTGCATTAAAAGACTTCATTTTGAGGTTGAGCTGCTGTGTGAGGTTGCAGTAGATAGGGAATAATGTATGAATAGTAAAAGTAGTAGGGAGAGATATAATGTAAGAGAAATGTAAGTGGGTGCTTTAGTCGGGTTTTTCGGGAGTATTGCATGTTGTGTAATTCTACCTGACTGGAGAGGTGGAGAGGGGAAGATGAAGTGAGGGGAGGGACTAATGTATGGAACTGGTTGGTGTGATGTTGTAGGATTGGGTGTTGGGTTCTGGCTGTGTTTATGCTTAAGTATAAATTTAGATGAACTGGGGGTGGGTGGTAATTGGAGTAGGGTAGAGAAGCAGAGTGAGCCCGAGCACAGTGAGGATGAAAGGAGCGGGTAGAACCGATGGAGGCAGATCACCGCAGTAAGTCAGCTGAAAAAAAAATATTTACAAGTTAGAACTAAGGTAGGCAGTAGGTCTGTGCCATATAAGACACCAAGTTAAAGAGAAGCAGAGGTAGAGTTTAATTTAGCACAGTGGACCTACTGAAAATTTAAGTACAGTAGTATGGGTGAGGGAATGAAGGCATAACTTTGTGGAGAGGGAGTGGGGTAAGGGACAGTTTTGCTGGTCTGCTATTTCCTTGTAAGTGTGCACTTACTTGAGATGCTACACCTGGAGGGCTTTCAGCTGCAAAAGTAGAGCAAACATGACATCCAGGGTTTTTAAAACCTTTGGTGTGTTGTATCTGAGCAATCACTTGAGGTGAGGGAAGGGAGGGAAACAATCCAACTGGGTTAAAGAGTAGCAGGGGAGAATGCAAGGCACTCTGCAAACCTAGCTAATTAGCAAAGGACAGCAGAGAAAATATGTAACCTAGCTAATTAGCAAAGGACAGCAGAGGAAATAAGTTAAACATACAGCCACACTGTTCAAGGACTGGAAGGTTTCTCTAAGAAAAACTATCAGTAAGAATACACCACAGGTAGAAGTTGTATGGTGCTTACTAGTCTGCAATGGCAGATTTTATTCTCTTTTACATTTATATTCCCATTTGCTCTTTGTTTTCTTCACACTATGCAGCTAAAGATAAAAGCAGCTTGAGACTTTGCACCTTTGGTGTTTAGTGAAGAATAAGTATTGAGGGGGGACTATATGGTAACAGATTTAAAACATGTACAAGCTTCAAGGAGAATACAGTTGGTGGAAACTGTACAGGTTAGGTTTAATTTAATGTCCCATGACACCAGGAAATGACTGATTATCATTTTAAAAATATATAAATACTTCTGGCTAGAAAATTGTTGGGTGAAAGTAATGATCATATGTTTCTCAATTTCATATCACTCTAAACATAAGCTGGAAATTGTCTCCTATAACACACATAAGACCCTTCTGCTCAGTTGTTGGATTTTATCTAAGCAGAAATACGAGTACAGTAGACTTCCAGACCACATAGATGACAGCTTTTTTTAATGTTTAATCATATTCTTTAACTTTCATCTTGGTACTTTTAGGGGGTTGCACTATTTAATCTTTAGGTGTTCTGAGCTATTTTGTGAATGGTTATATATTCATAATTACTTCTTGTTCCTAACTGCTTCTTGCATTTCTTTAACACTGTACTCGTGATTATACAGATATTAGGGATATTTACTCTGGGATTATACATTTAGTTTTATAATATTAAATGTTATTTAAGATTGTTATTATAAACTGCTAGTTATTTCTGACTGAAGCTTATATTTCTTTCAATATTCTGTTTTTTGGAGAAACTTGAGTTAGGGTTGATTTTTTATTTCTTTTATTTTTGTCTACATTGTTATTTAATATTACCAAATATTTCAAAATAGCATAGAGGATGTACTTTTGCATTCTTCCCTGTTGGATGCATTGGAGTGTTTGTTCAGCAATGCTGCATGGAGTGTGTGAATAGTTGTTTAACTTTATGTCTAATATTAATGAAACCTATATATATTATGGCATCTATTACTATTATTTTTACTTACAAATTGAATATTCTAAATTTCAAGTTTTTTACAATGTTACCTATACAGTTCTTGGTTTGTAAAATGATTCTAAAGTATAACTTTTACATAGTAGTCATGACATCTTTTTTAATTTTATGACATTGCTTTTGACTTACATAAAATGCATTTCTTTTAACATTACTGGATAAAATAATGTTTGTAAAAGAGATAATTTAAATTTTTTTTTAATTATTTAATGCTCAGATTGTATTTCAAACAACCCATGTACTACAAAATGACTTAGATAGGCTTAATACTAAATCATATACAATGTTAAAAAGTTCTCATTATAATCAGAAAAAAATAGGAGTAGCCATTTTATGGAAAAACACTTTACCTGCGCCTAAGATTTTTAGTTCTTTTAAGGATGATAAAGGGCTATTTTGCTCAATAAAACTGGAAGTTAGCAGGAAATTAAACACTCTTATCAATTTATATTGGATTCCTGGGATAGGGGTAAGGACTGTTTAACAATATTTAGATCTGGTTATTCAGAGGGGCAGCATTATACTAGCTTGTGATTTTAACTGTATTTTAAAAGAGGAAAATACTAATGCTATTAAAAAAAGGAAAATTACTGTACCAGGTAAAGAATTATTGCAATTTATAGATTTAATGAATATCATAGATATATTTGATTTCTTAGAACCAGGCTCCCTTTTGTTTACTCATTACTCTCAGAGATATGGATCCAGGTTAGGAAAGATAGAGTTCTTATTTCACATGATTCATTCAATAGATTAGATACGGTGAATGTGGTATCCTGCCCACTTTCTGAGCATAATGCAATAACTTTTGACTTTTTCTTAAAAAGTGACAATAATATTCCTGTAAAACATATCCCTTGTCACATAACTACGTTAAAAGATTTCAAGTAATTTTTCAAAAAAGGAAGTGCAAACTTTTCTTGAAATTAATTATACTAATGGTATTTCTGAAATTAGTTATATTAATGGTATTTCTCAGATTAATATTTGGGATGCATGGAAAGCATACCCATATGGTAAAATGGGATAAGGAATTAATTAACTTATAAAATAAGGTAGATAGATAATTTAAAAACGGATTCTCAAAAAACAAATACAATACATATAGAAGCAGTGGCAGCTGGTGACTTCAAATCAAAGGGGGGGCTGCAGGAGACAGTTGAATGGGTGAAGCCAATGGGAAGGGGTATGACAAACTAGAAAGGGGCAGAGCTATGCTCAAAACCAGAAAAACTGGAGCTTTCAATATCCTGCCCCGGGTGCCAAACCATCATTATGAGAGTCCAATCAAGACAAAATGAAGTGTAGAAGAAAAAAAAAATATTTCAATGCATTGGCTACACGACAGCTTACTTAATATCTAGATAGAAACAAAAAGGTTGTGAGGTATGAAAAAATAAATTAATTACATTTTAAATACATTACTGGAATGCCAGTCAAAATCAAGTATAAAAAAACAAGCAGCACTCAAATCAAGCCACTTCTTCTTGCACTGCAGTATAATATAATTTATATTCAGCTTTATAAAAGTACCAAGTAACAAGCTCAAAGTAGCAGTCTCTGTGATACCCCCACTTGTAAAAATGTTTCTTATCCAAAAAAGATCTGCTGCCTGACAACTATCTACTTGTTTCATGGGGAAAACATGATCAAAGTAAAAAATGAACAGCAAACAAGAAACAACTTCAAGATAAATTGCTTAAAGGATTACTGCACAGGTTATGGACCACACATGATAGACTGACATTCTGTTTAGTTTACGGGTAAAGCCTGCATAGATGACTGCAAGTCTCCACCAAATGTAATGAGCTTCTGAAAATACTGTAATCCTGTCCTTTATTACAAATACTGTCATATGTATTTCAATACCTAAGGCTTATACGTTATCTAGTTATGTAAATATTCTCTGCCTAGCAACAACAAAAATGCTTTCAATGCTGGTAATTCTTTAACAGTATGCTTATTAAAGCTTACTTGCATCTTACAATCTCAGACAAGCTTACCTGATGGCCATTAAAGCATTGCTGCTTAAACACAGAGCAACAGGCACTGCAACAACATGCATTTTCTGAATAATAAGAAGCATAAATCAACAGTATAAAATATGATAAAAAAGAACATTCTGCAACATCAAGGACAGATGAAAAGCCATTGTAGTACTTGTGTCTACCTTGGATGGGGGGATACTCTGCACACTTGTATAACTGCTTCTTGACTTGCTTGGACATATCCAGAGTCACTACATGGGGAAGTGGGGTTCAACAAGTATGTGACAATTTGAAATGTCTCTGGCTGATGGTGAGGGCCCTGACACAATTGCCATACCTCTCAACCTCAGAGCAAGAAATCTGGACAACGCCATAAATAGAAGTGGGACAAAGGCCCACAAATAAGGACAATTTTTAAATATTGCTCTTATAAACCTAGAAAGATAATAGAATAGTAGGTATTGCATTAGTATGAATTTTCTGAAGGGTATGAAATCTGAAACTCAAATGTCTGTCATTATTTTCTAACTTCAATATTTAAAGATTTGCCACAAATTTGTCAGTAAACCACAATGTTATGAAAGATGGACCAAAAATGTGATGCAAAAATATAAAATAGCCACACAATACAGCTGGGAACCTTTCAGAAAAGGGGCACTTTTTTAATATTAGTACTGTTAAGTTGAGCAGCTAACAAAATAAGAGAATCTATATGCATTTCTGAAATAAAAGTAATCTATAACTCTGATCATTACAATTATTTATTAATTGTAAACCCTCCACATTTTCTTCCAAAATGTCCATTTTGTGGAGGGATTATTAGGGGGAGAGCAACATTTTGAGCCAAAGTCAGGGACAGTTGAGAGGTTTGGCTATACCTAATTCTATAAAACAATTTATTTGCATGTACCTCTCAACCTCTTGATGCAGGAAATCGGGACAAGGCCAAATATACTGAGGGAACATACAGACAGTACTAAAAATTGCTCTTGTATAAACTTAGTTGATAGAATAACAGGTCTTGCTTTAGTGTGCATTTTTCTGAAGGGTATGAAGTCTGAAACTCAATGTCTGCCATCATTTGATGACTTCATTCCTAAATGATTTGCCAGAAAACCACAAATTTTATGAGGAACAAACCAAAAATAAGAAGCAAGAATCTATTCATTCTACGAAACTCTGGATAGTGGAGAGGTATAATTCAGCTAGGGCTGTCTTTAAGTTTGCCCCCTTCCCCCCTCACAGAGTCATGGTAGAATAGGGCCTCCTACCTGCAGCCATTGCAATGTCCCATTACTTGGCTATTTCACCCCATTTACCATAGACACTGCAATGTGCATACTGCTTTACTTCTACGATGATTTGGATTTCATTTAAAAGTTTTATTTTACATTTTACACCACAAGCACTAATAGACATCTGCTAAACAAAGCAATGCAGTCTCATAGGTTCATAGGTGTGTACTAGGCCAATGGCCCTAGAGCCTTTACAAGCCTAGCCCATAGAAGTTCCCTGGCAACATGCCACCATTAATTCCCAGTGCCTCTATCAAGTAGAGCCACTGGAGTGATCCCTGGGGTGAACTTTCCGTTTCCCATCCACTCATCAAGATTTTTCTTGAGAAGGACCAGTGAGGTGCTCTGCTTGACATGCATGGGAAGTCTATTCCAGAGCATGGGCAGTCTCTGGGTTATGAACCTGTCCCTCCAGCATGTTCTGTTGGTTGTAGCAATGAGGTTGAGATCCCTGGAGCATGTGGTATGAAGGGACTGGGATTTCTATAGGTGTAACATTTCTAACGGGCTGGGTCAGACATGACTTTGTAAGTCTCACAGTGAAAATAGATGTACCATTAAAACTTCACTGCCCTTGAAATTCACATTCATTGAAACAGCATTGAAACCCACATTCAAAAAAATACATCTGGCCAGTAGCAGGTAAAGATTAACTTTGGTCTATTTTCAAATCATAGGCCCCTTGTGCATGGAACATACATGTGTTCTTTCATACACCTTCTTGATTGTATTAAATTATATTCCTTGTATAATACTGTACAGTTGTTAGAGGGAGTTTTAAGTTTATTGTTTTGAACATTTGTCCAGTAAACTGAAACAAAATGCATGCACCAAAAATGACAAAACTGCCCAATTCAGAATATTTCCATCATAAAAGTATACTCAAACTTGTACAATTCACCAGTATCTGTAAACATTTATAATTTCTGCAGAAGTAAAAGACGTCTAAATAATTCCACATTAAAGAGATCTGTAACTAATGAAGTGGTTGCTGCTAGCAAACAACTTTATATTTCATTGTTTCATCTACAAATAAAGTGCCTGTTTCTTTTGAGGAATAAATTGCCCATGTTACATTAAAAAAATGATAAGCTAGTAATATTGCAATAGGGAATGGGTGGCAAACTGATAAGTTGATAGTTACTAGGTATCTCCACCAAAGAGGACATTCTCAGGACTGCAGCATCCACCCCCTTTAAAAGTACAACACATTACAGTATCAGCAATGCATCTACATACTGTGGGAGTAGAACCCACAGCCTTCTGCATCAAAAGCAGCTACACTACCTGTTGTGCTATTAACAATACAAGCAGACTCAGTATAAGCAGCATTAAACTTCTCTTCCCCTGAAGCTCTTAGCTCCTTGTAAAATCCACTCAACACTCAACTGTATCAGCACATGAGCACAAGAAATCTGGAAAAAGCCAAACTTTATTGGGAGGAGACAAAAGCCCATAAAACAGGGACACATTTTAAGCATCACTTGTATAACCTTGGAAAGTTGCTAGAATAAAATGCTATGCTACCACCATGTATTTCACTGCCAAGTCTTGATCCCAGGACCCTGTGCACTAGAGTCAGAGCAACATACCACTATGCCAAATCAGCTGTTTTTTTTGAACGACAGCCATTTAAGTTTCAGTCTTCCTATCATTAAGTGAATTCACTTCTCACCATAGCTCTCAATGTCTTAGCACAAAACACCTGGATAAAGCCAATAATGGGGGAATACAGCCCCCAAACATATTCAGTGAATTCAGTTCTCACCATAGCTCTCAACCTCTTAACACAACAAAACCTGCACAAAGGCAATACAGGGGGAATACAGCCCCAAAAATAGGGAAAATTTTCAAATATTGATCTTATAAACTTAGAGAATTGCTATAATAAAATGTTTCATGTTACCATATACTTTCTGAAGAATATGAAGTCTGAAATTCAAATGTCTGCCATTATTCAGTGAATTCAAAATCCAGAAAACCACAGATTTTATGAGGAACAGAACAAAACAAAAATAAGAGGCAAAAATCTGAATGCTTTTCAGAAGTGGTGGTGGGTAGGGAATTCAGACTCTTGCTACCTGCACCCAAGGTTGAGGGTTTGAACCTGAGGTACTCTCTTTAGCCACCAGTTATAGTTAACTGGGGCATTACACACACACACACACACACATACCAGTACATGAGTGAATCCAGCTCACTCCCACAGTTCTCTGTCCCATCCTCCACTCAGTTCAAAAGTCTGCAGTAGCAGCTCCTGTTTCAAGCCAGTTACCCATGCTGAGCTCAAATTGCAGCAGCAGCTGTTTCAAGCCAGTTCCTCATTCTGTCCTCAATAAATAAGCCAGTTCCCCATCTTTGGAATAAATGCTGAGTTCAAATTTCAGCAGCTCCTGTTTCTCAATGCCAAAATGCCATGCGTGTGTGTATGTGATACTGCCTCTAGCTCGTTCCAAGCATGTACAGACTGCAGACCTTGCAGTCCGATCCCCTTCCAGTCATTGTAACCACATAGATTTTTGGGGCATCTGTAGACGGCTGCCTTCTTTCCAAATCTGGACTGGTTAAACAGCAGTCTGGATTCAAGTTTCTGAGCACGCATGCGTAGGAGTCCAGGATTTTTTTTTTTTTATTTTGGTTTATAGCTGGGATTTTTTTTATTTTGGTTTACAGCTGGGGGGGCTGCAGTCCAATATTATGAACTGCCACTGTATGAAAGAGATAACAGAGTTGAATGATAAATATCTGGAAATCCTAAATCATAAAACTAAGATTAATCTAGAAAGGATTAAGTTAGTTAATCTTTCTGTTAATCCTAAATCAGTATACAGGTTGGCAAACAGAACCAATATAATCAATAAGTCCAATCATATTAGGGAAATCTTCTCCTTAAAAGAAAAGAGAAAGGTTACCAATCTGGAAGATATATTGGTTGAGTTTAATTCTTACTAGAGTACTTTAAATAATATTAATTCGGCTTTGAATTCTCAGGCGGAAATTAAAAAAAATTCTTAAAAAATAATATTAAAAATAAATTAACTGATGATCAAATGAAAGTAATTGATAAACCTATTTCATTTTCTGAATTAAAAGCTCAAATTAAAAAATTAAAACCAAAATAAGGCTCCAGGCAATGATGGTATTATTCCAGAACTTTACAAGTTATTGCAAAATGATACAATAGCCATAATACTTAAAGTTTTTAAGTTAAGTAAAGAAAAAATGTCTTTCCTTCTTGGAAGTACACTATTATATCTGGATAGGATTCAGCTAAATATTCTTCCTATAGACCAATTTTTTTATTAAATATAGACTATAAACTATTATGGCTATACATGTTAATGGACAAACCAATGTCTTCCATCCTTAATTAATGATGATCAAACTGGCTTCATATTGAATAGGAATTCTTATGATAATATTAAAAGGATATTGCAAATAAAACAAATACAAAGGTAACAGTTTGAACACTGACAAAGCCTTTGATTCTGTAATTTGGAATTATCTCTATTTGGTTTTAGAAGAAAGTAACTTTTCTAGTAATTTAATTCATCTTATTAAATTCCTTTATGAGAATTCTTGTGCATATGTGAAGATAGGTTGATATACCTCAAAATCATTTAACATTTTCAAAGGAGTTAAACAAGGATGTCCTTTTTCTCTTTTGCTTTTTACTTTCATTATTGAGCCATTTGCTAATCTAATCAGATCCTCACCACATAGCAAGGCATTTCATTTAGGTAATAATTTAACATCTAAAATCCAATTATTTGCTGATGATATTTTATTGACCCTGAAGAATTGTAGCTCCTTTTCAAACTCATTGAATCCTTTCAGAAAAAATCTGGCCTTCTTTTTAAATGAAAATAAAACAAACATCCTACCAATAAATTATCATTTTAATATTATAGAAAGGAGATTTAATAACTATATTGTTCAAGATATCAAGTTAAATTATTTAGGTATAACTATAACAGATAATATTAATAAAGTGATATTCATTAATTTTGACAATAGTTTAAAATATATATTTATTGGAAATGTATTAGTTGCTATTTATATAACAGGTGCCTTTTATAAATAGTTATTGGTTGATGAATTTTGTTTTTTAACCCTTTTTATGCTATATACTTCTGTATTAATTTAATGTTATTATCTGCTTATTCATTTGCAATCAATAACATTTTACAGACAAATGATGATGACTGTGCCCTGCCCATTTCTCTGGCTACTGTGGTATGGTAATGTCTGATGTGCAATATGGCCAGTCAGTGCACTATAATGAACTGCCCAGATGTATCAATGCATGCATCAGTTTTGATATGTGATTATGTTAACAGGGCACATATTTGTTGTCCAGATGCCACCTCTTTGCCAGTGTGATTATGTATTCTGCCTGCCTCTGTCTTGATTGAGGACCCACTGCAAGGCAAACTCCTACTGGTAAGTAATGTTGATTGACTAGAACCAAGAAAACTATAAACTTCCTACCTTGGATTACACAGATGCAAAAAGAAGCCAAAAGTTATGTGATTCAAAATGGCAATTACAGGAAAGAATGAGTAAAAATAATGCAATATTTCAAATCAACAGAGACATGTTACATATTTATCTGGGTATCTCAACAGGTAACACACTCACCTGTGGTGAAGGATGCTGTAAGTTATATTCCCATATGAGGTAGACCAATTTTTTCCAATACTGACACTGTAGTAGGTGATGCATTCCTGAGTGTGCTGTCCTTTGAATGAGACATTAAACCAAGGCTATGTCTGCCTGAGTTTGTGAAGGTACTGGTGAATCTAACAGATCCCATGGCACTTATTGAAAAGAGAAGGGGAACTTTATTTAACACTGCATAAAAATATTACTTACATACTTTCAAAATTAACATATTTACAGGCACATATATACCTATTTCTATTTTTTACTATTTATTTTTTTTCTTTTATAATTTTATTTTTATTTGGTTTTAAAACAATAAATAAACAAATCAATTATGAAACAAACAAATAGCTATTTACATAGGCCCATGCCTGATCAATACATCAAAGTTATACATAGGTTCATAAGTAGGTACTAGACTATTGGCCCTAGGACCTATATAAGCCTAGCCAAAAAGGTACCCTGGCTTTCACCACCCAAGAAAATTATTTTCCTGATATTTTTCAAGCAAGTCTTTAAGTTTAAGCCAAGTATACAATTCATTACTGCAAACAATTTTTGACATACTAAAAAATTCAACACCAGAAGGGGCAACTTTACTTTTCCAGGTTTTAGTAATTACTTTTCTGGTTATAGTAAGAATAGACCAAAGAAGAGGCACTTGGGTTTTTGGAATTATCTCAGGAATTGCAGTATTAAATAAAATGAAAGATTACATCTATCTGACCATAGAGCTTGAATAAAGTTATTAATTTATTTCCAGAAAGGGCAGATGACCTCACATTCATGTAGCATATGCATCATATCAGCTATTATTTCAGAATCACACCACCAGCCTTTAATTCTATCAGCTATTATTTCAGAATCACACCACCAGCCTTTAATTCTATTTGATGTATTCATAATTGTAAGTTTGCTAGGAGTGACAAATGCTCTGTGTCAAAATTTCCAAGAGAAAACTTTCCAATGTAATGAAGATGTAGTTTTATCTGTAGATTTTAATATTAATTTCTGGAATTTTTTAGAGAAGTCTTCATTATTCATTTTTGAAGAGTAGTTCCAATAGGAATTTTCTAAATATGTGAAATCTAACTAAAGAATTTTACAAATTTGTGACAAATATGATTTGTTTTTCATTGTATTGTTATTGATATTTATTAAGAATTCCAATAATTTGGGGAACAATTTCTTACAAAGGTTAAATATCTTATTTACCTCTGTCTTCACAAAGACTCAAAATATTTGTAAAATTAACCAATTCTTAGAATCTTGATTGTATTTAGACTTTACATTTTCAACAGTACACACACACACACATATCTATCTATCTATATATATATATATATATATATATATATATATATATATATATATATAATATATGTTTTATATATATATATATATTATATATATATATATATTTATATATATATATATATATATATATATATATATATAATATATATATATATATATATATATATATATATATATATATATATATATATATATATATACCATTTAAGAACTGATGCAATAAATTCAATTACTTTGTTGCTTCAGTAGTAGTGTTTTGTTGGAAGTTATGAGTTTCTCAGCAGTCATTTGTGTATGCAATTAGAAACATAGAAAATATTAACCCTGGGATTCATGAAGCTTGTGCCAGGTGCAGGCGTAGTGTTGGCATTCCAACACCAAATATGGCCAGCGACCGATCCAGGTATGAACTGTTTCCATGTGCACTACCTCCATACGCTATGCCCGCACAACCCCTGGCCCCTGTATGCTAATTACCTCAGTTGCAACAATGTAGCATGCAAATGAAGGTATTTAGCGATCCAGGAAGTGGTGCAGGTGTAGTGTAAGCATGCAGAAATATAAACTGTAAAAAACGGTTTACATTTTTGCAAACATAAAATTGGAGCCCTGACAGCTGGCCAAACGCATGTATTATATCGTTAATATATGCCAATGGCTAAATATATAGCCATTGGCATAAAACAAATGTACAAAATATAAAAAGAACATTAAATTTCATTGTTTGCATTATCACAAAATTTAAGCGCAGGGCAGCAACGCTCAAACCGGATTGCAAGAAAAATAGAAAAATATAGAATAAAACTGCAATGTAATACATATTGTGATTTTCCCATAATAGTCAATGGCAGGCATATTATACCACACCATGGTGCAAAAGTTACTAAGGGGCTGTGACACTGTTTTGCGCAGTAGCTAGGAATTAGTAGGCAATGCCATGCAAATGAGAGGAGTAATAGTGAATCACAGATTCCCCGCTGGTGTAAGGATGCACCTCACAGCGTAGCGTTATAACACCGAGGTGTGCCCTTGAGATAATGATGACATCAAGAGTGGGGTGTGTCACCTTTGCTGTAAGCTCATTGGAGCATTGCTAATCCGGTTTGCTCCTAGCTAAGCAAAGCTGCAGGATAGGGGTGTGTCGAACTGGCTATAACTTTGCTTAGCTGAGATTACACAAGGTAACTGAGTATGCATGTGAATGGAGATGAAACCGTGCTTAAACCCAGTAAATGGGTTTGCACGACGCACACCGGAGCTGAAACAGGAAGGATATAGTAAAGAAATAAGAAAATGCTGCAGCAGGGAAATTGGAGTACAAATGACTAAGTGACACCTAGAAACCTACAGTGGGCCATTGACAGCAGCTAACAAGGCTGCAAGCAGCTACCTACAGAACAGGAAAGAGGAGGGGCTGTACTGTAAAGAAAACAGTAAAGTGTCACAGCAGAACAAAGTGGATTTGCAGTATATCAGCTACAAGACACATTTTGCAACACATGACTGCGTAGGGAAAGTACAAAACAAGAAAGATGGCAGGTGAATGCATGCCTGATAATAGGAGGGGATCCAGGTTTAAAAGTGAATTAAAGGGCAACAGATTAATCAAGGCAGGCAAGCATAACACCACACTAAAGGCCCCACACTTCCAGTACTCACTGTAAAACCCATAATTAAGATATCCTGCAGCTGGAATTGCTGATACACACCCAATGACATCAGCATCATCCATAGCAAAATAGTATAAAGTGTGAAAGCACCTCACATACCCTTGTATATTCCCATACACTCTGCACCATTGGTGTATACAGACGGGGAACGTTTATTATGTACATGTTAGTGGCTGCCATAGCTTTGATCCACCAGCATGTGTTGGAGCCTGAAGGTGGTGTGGAGGATGATGCACACAACCACCTCAGGCACCAGAGGAGGAGAAGAGTGTTCAGACCCAGGGTAACCTACCAGGGGCTACATGATCTGGAGAAAGTAGAGTGTTACAGGGTGGACAGGGACACCCTACAGCAACTTGTGGAGTTGTGCCGGCCATGCCTCAGAGCCAAAACAAACAGAGGGGAACCCATTCCAGTGGTTACGAAGGTATGTGTAAGCCTGACAATACTAGCTACAGGTAACTTTCAAAGGCCAACTGGGGATATCATGGGGCTCTCACAAGCATCAGCATCCAGGGTACTTCACCAGTTCCTGGATGCCATGTTACCACATGCCAATGAGCACATATACTTCCCCTGATTGCAGGAGGAGTTGGCCATCTATATGTGTCTCTTCCACCATGTGGCAGAATACCCAGAGGTACTGGGTGCAATAGACTGCACGCACATGCACATCAAGTCACCACCCAGTGAGCAGGGTAGGCACTACATAAACTGCAAGGGATACCCCTCTATCAACTGCCAGGTCATGTGCAGTGCCCAGGGCATTATCATGGATGTGTGTGCTGGCAGCCCTTGAAGCTATAACGCCTCCCACATCTAGCATGCCTCAAAGCTGTATCAGGTATTTGCCAGGGGGGAACATCTCATATGGCCACCTGGTGGGGGATGCTGGCTATGCACTGGAATCGTGGATGATGACTCCCATCAGAAATGCACACACACCCATGCAGGAACGTCATAATGAGGCACACGCACAAACCAGAATCATCATAGAGTGTGCGTTTGGGATGCTTAAATCACAGTTCTATTGCTTGGACATATCTGGTGGAGCCTTGAAGTACCCTCCAGGCATGTGTGCCCACATCTTCATAGTATGTGCCATGCTACACAATATGATCCTGCGGAAACAGCTGCAGCAGGGACAGAATGGTGAAGGCCCTCACAGCCCACCACCATTGCCAAGGGCCCCACAAGCACAGAGGTAATCAGACCATGAACACCCTGAGCCAGCCCCAGTAGGCAGACGGAGGTGTGCCCAGTATGCCCATGCCTTGGCAAGGAGGGAACGTATAGCACACACACTGACAGTGTAGGCACCTAGGGACTGCCACCTTTCTCCACCTGCACACACAGTAAAATGGATGGCACACACACAAGACTATCTGTAAATTGTCATGTATTGGCAATCTACTGTGTGCATCCAACATAGGCAGCCCTCAACTATTGCATACACAACAGCTATTGTACAAGGTAAGTCAACACCTGAACAGTAAATTAAGCTATCAGCATGTGCTGATACTGTATGTATAGGTTCATAGGTTCATAGATAAGTACTTGGCTAACTGCCTGAGGGCATTCATAAGCCTAGCCAAAATGTGTCAGCTTTTGCCACCCCATTGATTCATTAACTATCCCTCTATGGAGCAGAGCCAATGGCAGGATCCCTGGGGTGTATCTACTGTTCCCCATCCACTCTTCAAGGTTTCTCTTGAAGAGTGTTAGTGAGGGGCTCTGTATATTGTAATTAGGGATGTTGTTCCAAAGTATGGGGTGTTTCTGTGACAGGAATCTGTCCCTCCAGCATCTTCCAGTTATTGTTGTGGCAAGGTTCAGCTCACTACAGCATGTGGCTCACTGTGACATGGATTCCCATAGGTGGAGCATATCCATTAAACCTGAGTTCGACATGGCTTTGTTGGCCAGCAGAGATCATCTCTGAGTAAACGAGATGCCACTGAGTAAAGTAGGAGTTTATTCAGTCTGGCTGCATAGAACATATGTTTGAGGCCAGTAATCTTCTTGGCGAAGTACATTTGTGGACCTTCCAGCTGTTGGATGTGTCATCTGAGGTACATCCCAAATGGGTTACTATACTCTATGATGGAACTGAGTGATGAGTAAAGGGGCACTATAACCTCAGTATGTCTAGATGGGAACCCTTTAGTAATCAGATGGCCTACATAGAAAGATGTCCTAACTACTTTGGAGATATGATTGTCAAAGTAGAGATCACTATCTACCTTAGTCCCCAGATAACCTATTACCTCGTCTGTATTAAAGTGGCTGCCACTTATGTGTTAATATGTGGGTGCTTAATATTCCACAATGGAATGACCATGCAGTTAGTGGCACTTAGCTGGAGGCCATGAGTTTGACACCCTGTGTCGGTCTCAGTAAGGCCCCTTGAGGGATGTCTGTGTCAGCTGGACTGTCAGTTATGGCTCCCAGTTTGCAGTCATTGCCAAACATGGTCTGCCGTAGTCCACCTGTGTTTGCCTGTACCTCTGAGAAGTATATGCCAAACAGTAGGGCTCCCAGGACTGAGTCCTGTGGGACACCAGTTGTGAATGGCTAAGAGTTGGACCTGGATACCGTTAGTCGTACCATGTGGGTTCTGTGTGTAAGCCCATTGGCAACTCAACCTGTGATGTATGGGTGTATGTACAGGCTGGTGTGTTTATCAATAATACCTGAGTGGGGCATGGTGTCAAAAGCCTTGGCGAGGTCCATGTAGTATGTGTGAACCACCTCTCCCCTCATCTAATGTCTTGATGACTGTATGTAAGACATCATCTGAAGAAGCGTGTCTTGGCACACGTGAAAGCGCTTATCTGTTCACAATAAATACATTTTATCCATTTATTGTGGTGGTCGACTTCCAGTTTGTATCCTCACTTTGACTTCATTTATTTCTGGAGAAGACCTTTGGGCTACAGTGACTGTGTGTTTCAGATTTATGGGGTGGTAGTTACCATGGTCAGTTGTGATTCCACCTTGGTGGAGTAGAATAACCATTGTTACGTGCCATTGTATGGGCATGTAGCCTGTGGAGAAGCTGAGGTTGAAAAGCTTAATTAGGTGGTGGGTCAAGTTGTCTTATAGTGTTTTCAAGATGCAGTTTGGGACACCATCTGCCTCCATTGATGCTGTGTTCTGCTGTTAGAGAGGGCCATTTCCACCTGTGTGCCTCTGATGCCTGGGATACTGTACCTTTTGGCTATTGTGGGCTCTTTAGGGGGTTAAGTATGCACTGAATGTATCTGCAAGGATGTTGGTGATATCAGTAGGGTCAGCATATTTTATGCTATATTTCACCAGCACAGTGCAAATCTGTGTGTCATCACTTAGATCTTTGACATAGCCAAAGAAGGCTTTGTGGTTATCTTTCGAATCCTTGCCTATTTTCCTGTTGATGTTAGCCTTGGATGATTTCATAAGGGACCTATGTATCTTATTAATACTGGTCATGGATGTCTGCCCTTTGTGGGATATGCTGTTTGTCTGGAACACTGTCCTACTTCTGTTGTATAGCCTGTTTATTGCAGGGGTCCACCAGACTGGCGTCCTTGTCTAGGAGGAGTGAGTCTTGGTTTACCAGTGATGGCATGATCTATACATCCTTGCAGGTGCTTATATATTGCATTTGTAAATCTGTATATATCTTGAGCAGTGTTTCCCCTTAGCATGGGGGTTGCGAAATCCCCCACCCCTGTCTCTAGTAGTGTGAATTTAGCTGTAGGAAAGGTATACACTGTGGTTTCCATGGGTGGGGGAGATGGTTGGGTGTGGAAACAGTGAATAGTTCATGGTCAGATCTAACCAGTGACCGGTCTACCTGTGCTGTGGTGCACCTGTCGCCCATGTTGGTGATTACCATTTCTAGTATGTTTCCACCCCTCATTAGGGAGTTTACCACCTGATACAGGGCATATGAGGTAATAAAGTTCAGGAAGCGCTGGGCCAGGAAGTGAGTACTTGAGTAAGTTTCCCAGTTAATGGTAGGGTAGTTGACATCGACCAATGCCAGGGTGTGCGGTAGGATTGACATGTTCTCCACTGTCTCCAGGTAGGTGGAGTGGTGGTCCTGGGTCATGGAGGGTGATCTGTAGCAGGCCACAGTTTACATTGCAGTTGTGGCTGACGTTAACTGCACATGGATGATCTCAGAGGTATCATGCTGCCCCACTAACCTGGAGGTGTAGGTATTCCTGATGAATATGGATGCAACCCCCTCCATGTCTGTGTCAGTCCATGTTCTGTGGCCGAAATGTGTGGTATGGGTTGTAGTCTGGTAATGCCAGTGTGCTCTCAGAAGCCTTAAAATAGGTCTCAGTCACTGCACAGATGTTGACGTTGTCCATACTGGGGAGTGCTGTGAGTGCATGCATGTTGTGATCACAACCCCTGGTGTTGAGTAGCATAACCCTCATTGATTCTGCTATTGTGCTGTTTACAGAGCTGGTATTCACCTTTGAAACTCTCCTAAAAAGGCACCATGGGGGTGCCAGTAGCCTTGGCCTGTATTCCAAAGCCTAAGGCAGACACATAAGCCAGTATGGTATTGTTGCATGCATGTTTCCTATCTGTGCTTGTTTCTCATCTCTCCTGTAGGTAACCTACTGGTAAGCAATAGAAAGCCTTAAACCTATGCAAGTCTTCTAGCTTCCAAGATAGGCTTTTGGAGTGATTAAGTATCAGTGTTCTGTATGTTCTTGCTGTACTTAACTGTTTCCTGACTACATGGTGATTTCTTACTGTATATTGTGATCTGAAAGTCTGTTTATTCACATATTATGGCTGTGATGGCCTGCACTTTAGAGGTTCACAGATAGGTAGTAGGCTATTTGCCCAAGGGCAATTAGAAACATAGCTACAGTGTGTTGGCTTTCTCTGCACCTTTGATGAAGTAACTGAGCCTCTGTCAAGCATAGCCAATGAAGCAATTCCAGGCAGAGTTGCTGGAAGCTGTTGAAGACTGGGGTTGTGGAGGGTGATGGGGCACTTAGTGATTTAAAGAGGGCATGTTAATGTGACAATTCAATACTATTCAATTTCCCCAACAGGTCTTGTAGCTATCAAACTGGACGGGCTCCCCCACTCCCTGGCTGTATGGTTCTGGGACACATGATCCCAGGGGTGTATATTCTGTTACCCATTCATACAACAGCATTTCCCTTGAAGTGTGTCAGTGAGGGGCTATGCCTGATGTAGTTAGGAATGTAATTTACTGTCTCTCATTTCATTTGTTATATGTTTGTATTTCAAGAGTAAGTAAAGCTCAGTGGGTTTGGGTACCTCTGCCCTTTGCTTAGCCTAGCTTACACATAGAAAACATATAAATAGGAAATAGGCAGAAGCAACGTTAATGTCAATAGTGTAATGGTTACAGCATCTGCATAGTGTCTGTGCATTCCAGGTTCAAATCCCAATAAAGTCAGGAATGTTTATCGTGTTAAAAAGTATACCTTAAACACAGCTTGCATATATAGATAGTATTCGTCTGTATAATAAACATTCGAAACACCCATATAAACCCATGTGTGCTGGAGAGTAAAGTCAACAGAGAATGTAATGTTATGTAAGCACATAGTGAGATGTTATTTCACTGAAATGTATATATCCTGAGTAGATAGTGGATGTGGCCATGTTTGCGCGCACAGGTTATACGTTACAAAGTTTGTTTAACTGTGTTTAACCACTGCTTTAATGTCACACAAACATTTTTAAACATGCTTACAACTGCTTAAATGAGCCTTATTCTGGAGTAAAAAACATTTTTAAAACATTGCAGGTATTGAACCCTGGACCATGCACACTATAGTCATGGGACTTACCACTAAGCCATCTGAGGTGTATATATGTTTCATGGTCTTTAGACTACATCTTATACCATATGCATTCCACAGTAATGACCACGGATGGGACAGTCACTTTGTGTACATATGCACAGTACATTGTAATTTACTGTAGTTTGTGAACCAACATATACAAGTCTACATATGTATAACTGTTACAAATTAATACGAAATATATATATATATATATATATATATATATATATATATATATATATATTATATATATATACGTCAGTGATGTCTGTACATAGATATAAATAAAAATATATATATATATATATATATATATATATATATATATATATATATATATATATATATATATATACAGTTACATCAATAGCCATATATATAAACATCTATGAACACACTTTGTGACACAGAAGCAGTCCAAAGGAATTGAAATGTACACAAAACTCATGCGGCTCTGGTATTATAACTATTAATATTAACCTAATTCACCATAGAAGGGATGGTTGATGTGTATGTGAAGATTGGGGTGGTGGAGGAATGATGGGTAATGAAATCATACATCAAGGAGAGCCTGGGTCAGATGTTCAATAAGTGAACTGGAGGGGTATACATGGAGTATGGGGACAATATAAAAAGAACACAAAACAAGAACCTTCCTCATCCATAATACACCCTGTCATGTCACATTGCAACACCTAATTCCACAAACATATGAACATTAACATGTATCAGACATATGTACACCAACTGACTGTCACATTTGTTTTCAGTAGTGTGGAATGCCTGTAGTAAAATGTATATTCTAAACACCATAACATTTGTACATATCTCAGATGCCTTAGTGGTAAAGTCAGTGACTGTGGTGTTCATGTTCACGGGTTCAAGACCTGCAAGGGCTGTTAAGTTATTTTGTGGGCCAGAATAAGGGCTGTTGGATGCAGGTGGATTAAAGCACTTTTAAGCAGTTGTAAGCAGGTTTGCGTGATGGTAAGCTGTGCTTAAACACGGTTAAACGGAGAAGCGCGTCACAGGTTTAACCTTTGCTTAAAGTCACACAGACCACGGGCAAACCTGCTTACAACCACTTAAATGTGCATTATTCACACTTTCCCTACCAGTGCCTACTCTGAGATGTAAAATAATAACACCTTCAAGGAATAGAACCTGTAACAATGTGCTCCATCCTCAGAGTAACCTACCACTAAGCTACCTGAGATGTACCTATGCCAGTTGTGTATGCAGACAGGTTAAAACACAAAAACACAAAAGGGAGGAATGTGTGGAAATAAGACAAACCTCCATGTACCCAATGAAAGGTGTATGCTCATATATATATATATATATATATATATATATATGTATATATATATATATATATATATATATATATATATATATATTTATATATATAATGTATATATATATATATATATATATATATATATATATATATATATATAGATAGAGAGAGAGAGAGAGACATGTCGATATATAGAGATATACATATATATATGTAGATAGGTTAATAACATCTACACATCTATGGAGGTACAGATAAACATATGCAATAATATATATTATATATTATATCTACATACATACACACACACACACACACACACATATATATATATATATATATATATATATATATATATATATATATATATATATATATATACACATACATACAAACGTGTGTAGACAGCATCTGAAGTGTTTGTATCAGAGTATAACATGGACCATAGCAATCACACATTCTGCCCCCCCAAACAATATGAAAATAATATATGAAGAGTATATGCCAATACACTATTACAAATATGTTCTATGGACACAGTCACCAACACAACTGCAATGACTGTAAATATCCATGGAAGAAATACACAGAAATACACAGACAGCTTTCATTTAGCAAAACTTTATTACATTCCGATGTATTGCCAAAAGGATTCAAGGACTAACAGTACCTGCATGCTATACAGGAAGCATTTAACAGTGCCTTAATGAATCAGCCTGCAATTACTATAGTATTAGTCCACTAAGGGATAGGTGTTCACATAGGGAAGAACCCCCACACACATATAGAACATATATAAAAGTGGTTCCTACACACCTGCATCTGCTATGTACATCCACCAACATCTCCCCCACACCCAAACTAATTACATCAATACATACTGTCATACCATAACCAACTATTCAACCACTGAATGACATCTGCTGAAACCTTAACATACCTGGACACAGACACACTTACATGACCCTATATGAAATAGTTGCTGTCATGCAATGGAACAGCTGCTGATGTTACAGGGTTTGTTTGAACTAATCCCGTTTCAGCGGGTTGAAAGGTTAGTACACCTGGAAGTGTTACCGATTACTGATTATCAGCACAGTATGATACACATTAACACCAAACTAAAGATGTCTGGTAAGCACACTGTAAACCCCCCAACATTATATGCATAGCTATGCAGCCTTGAGCTGGTCAAACATCCTGGCCAGACTGAAACTTATGCAGAAGTATTAGGTACAGACAAACCCTGCACAAGTAGCAATGTTCAGAAATATAACAGCAGTACTCACATTTAGACCAAATCCTCTAGGCATTACACACAATATATTAGTGTTTGTCTCCATACAGCTGTTGCAATAGATTTCAAACAACACTTCCAGGCTGTCTTGCTCACAAGTAAGGCAAAGGAACAACACCCAAGTGGAGTACTCAATTATACTCCACTGTTGCCATGGTATTGGCTAAGGCAGTAGCTGAGCAGCTGATGTGCATGTAATTAAATACTTAGGAACACCAATTGGTTATCGGGATAGCACATGTTACTGATCTGTAACTATAAAAGGTTGTCTTGTCACACATTCAAACCATGTGTATCTACCTGTAGGACAGTACAAAACACTGAAAGACAAACCAAAAATGAGTATTATACTAGTAAATAACACCTCCAATTACTAAGAAGGTATGTATAACATTTAGTATGTTTGTGTATGCAGTACCTGTTCTGTAAGAATTACAGTGTAATCAATGCATATAGTGAAAATAGCTATCTTGTAGCAATGTATTGTTGGGCAGTAGTAATGCTTGTAGTATTCTATGTGTGTACTGCTGTAGGTCACAAGGGATGATATATATGGGCTTGGAACTCACCAATTCGCTTCCAGCCACTGTCAGTGTCAGGGTTGGTCCAACAAGTATGTGCTATAACAGGGAATAGTATATGTCGATATATTGTAACAGTAGACATATGTATGGGTGTATAAGTAAGATGAACATGTCAAAGGTGGGCTTACTGTGAAATATGGTTTGCATTGTGGGATATTGTGCCAATAATTGTTTAATGTGCAGTATTTTAGGCAGATCTGTATTCCATTTTACATAGCATTTCTGTTATGTTACGCAAACATTAGTTATGTCTATTAGCAATTACAATACTCAATAACAGGATACATATCACTTGTATTCATCTGACAGTTTAGCAGCATGATAGCAAAGATAATTGGAAGAGCTAGGTAACTATCCATGCACATAACACATGTAATATCCATATCTCTAGTATCGTTTGTAAGCAATAACAGCTGTGCATGTGTACATGTTATGCAAATGTGTAGTGACCCATGTTACAGGGCTGGACCACTCTAGTATCGTTTGCAAGCAATAACAGCTGTGCATGTGTACATGTTATGCAAATGTGTAGTGACCCATGTTACAGGGCTGGGCCAAATGGCTATGTGCACACCTACATAGAGTAGATATTGAGAGTAGAGACACCCTGGTTGAACATACTGTATGTAAGGTAGTGCACAGTACTGGTAATGAAACAGGTTACATACATACCTCTCAACCTGGAAACATCAAAAATCTGGACAAGGCCTATGAAAAGTAGGTACAAATCTGTACACTGATTAACACCTAATTTGCATACATAATTATGTAACCACACCCACTCCGATGAAGAACAAACAACCAAAATATGACACCAGAGTCCTCCTGCAGCCATTCCAATGTCCCATTACCTGGCTATTCCACCCCATTTACTATAAACACTAATGTGTGCATACTGCTTTACTTCTACAATGATTTGGATTGTATTTTTACATTATACAGCACAACAATGCAGAGACACTAATAGACATCTGGTAAACAAAGATATACTGTCTCACAATAAAAGTAGGCTTGGTATTAAAACTTCTCTGCCCTTGAAACTCACATTCACTGAAACATCATTGAAACCCAAACCACATCAAAAGAAAATGCATCTGGTTGAGTGGTGGATAAAGATTACCTTTGGGCTGTTTTCAAATCATTGGCCGCTTCCGCACAAAACATGAAACATACATGTGTTCTTTTCTTTGACACACCTTCCTGACTTTATTCAAATTATATTCCTTGTATACTACAATACACCTGTTAAACAATACTAACAATTATACCGGACAAAAAAGTAATCACTGTCAAATTGTTTTACATGTTGACTACGAGCAGGTACAATGATTTCAACTTCAATTTCCAAATGACTAAAATATATTTACCAGTAGATGTTGAGCGGCTGACTGTGTTTAGTTCTCCTCTTAAAGATTTTTTTTTTTGTGTGTGGGGGGGGGGGTACATTTTTTTCTTCAGTGTTCTCCTTTTGGTAACCATGCTATCCAGAGAAGTAAAATCCTTAACACATTTTCTTTCCATACAGGAACACAAATTGAAACTAGATAAACTGTATGTTAAGTCATGAAATTATTTAATTACAGGGAGGATTTGTGAAATCCAATAATAAGCAAGATGGTTTATTACATATGCTGTTACAGCAGAGTCAAAGAGGGGATTCCCAGATTAAAGGATGATCACATTTTTATCCTCATGGTTGGAGTTAGGTTTGACCCATGAGTTATATCAGGCAAAATTGTTTCTCTGTTAAGCAGATGTTTAGTTGCTCAAGAAGAATGAAGTTTACCAAATGCAAATCTAAGAAAACTAATGGGGGCATTGTATTTGTATGATTAGCTTTCAAAATACAGTATTATAGGTTACATATTAACAGTCAGTTTTCAAAGGCAGGTTAAATTCAAGTTTAAATTGCATAACATGCATATCGGTTGGGCTTTTAAATTCCATTCTAAAATTGTACATCTGGCATATGTTACATTGCTACAAGTAAGTCACTTTACTGTGATGTTCAAACATAGCCCTCAACCTCTTAGCAAAAGAAATCTGGACAAAGCCTAAATAATGGTGGGACAAAGGTCCAAACATAGAAAAAATTTTAAATATTATTCGAATAAACTTGTAAAGTTGTTAGAATATCAGGATTTGTGTTAGTATGCATTTTCTGACGGATGTGAGGTCTAAAGGTCAAATGTTTGTCATTATTTACTGACTTCAATCATTGGGCGATTTGTCAGAAAACCACAGACTTCATGAGGAACAGAACAAAAATGCGAGGCAAATCTGAACAGATGAGATGTACGGACACAACATAAACATCAAGCTATAATCTCCAAAACTATGGACAATGACAAAAACAAAATGATACACGTTTTAAAATTAAGCACTGCGGATTTAAAAAGTTGACAGAACAAGACTCAATTATCACACGTATTGAAATGCAAAAGAAATCCGTAGCTGTAATGATTATCATTACTTCTAATTAGCGGGAAAAAGCCAAAAGACAAACAACAACTTCTTGGTTATAACCAGCTTTTCTAAATGAGATCATGGAGAGATATAATAATACATGTTAACCAAATAACAAAAATAGAACATAAAGCACACTACAATTTATACGATTTAAAACTGCCTCTTTTCCCAATACCTGCAACAAGATACAGATCCACTTCCGGTCATGCATCAAACATTTATCTCCGGGTTCTTCTGGGGGAAACATGTTTTCTCCAGAGAAGTTTCTGCCTGGGTATCTGTATACCCTTGCCGGAACATAATGAGCACTTATGTTTCTGCAGGATATTGTGTCACTTGTGTACTAGTTATGAAGGTTGTGTGTGCTAAGTTAACAGTTTATTTTTGGGAAACTGAGTTTGGTGAACAATTTACTGACATTCATGAGTAGCGTGAAGCCATGAACCAAGCAAAGCTGTCTGCTCGTAAAAGGCTTACCAAGCCTTTATTATTTGCTGCTATACTGGCAGGTCTGACTGCTACTTTCCTAAACAGGTCGGTGTGGAAAAACAAAATGGCTAGTAGAGTTACGGGGGTGGTGAACTGGGTAATGTTTTATGCATGAAAATACTAACTTAAGGACGAATGACGTCCCAAGTCAGGGGGGAGTAGAACAATGCTTCACTTAGAACGTGTTTTGCACGCGAACACACTTCCTGAAAGTTTGGAACGCCAGCTTTTGACATTATTGATTGTTACACATGTTCCAGTAAGCACCGCCTATTTAATCATCAGATACCTTAGTGCGAGCTTTCCAGTACGCATATCGGCAACTACCTTAAAGTATCTGCACCAGAGTGTTATCTCTAATCCATCTGGACAGACATAGTAATGTAGTTTATTTTGGGAATTATTCATACATAAAGTTTAAAGGGCAGCCATGGTGGTGCAGCGGTAAGCGCCTGTGCTCTTCACACACACGACAAAATAAATAAAGGGAGCAATGTGAATGCAGCTCTGCTCTTCAAGTTCACACACATGAATAAAATAAATAAAGCCAGCAAACTCTCAGGGCAGCATAAATAAACATGCGAATGTGGCAGCAACAGTTGAACGTAACTCAGACAAATTAACAACAAATAAAGTAACTGCCATGCTCTCCACTTAAATCAACTGCTGTGGACACAGGACAAATTAAATAAATTCACCACTCAGCTTGCATAAATATGTAATATCTATGATCATGCAACTGCTGTGCTTTTCACACACGGACAAAATAAATAAAGCCAGCAATATGAATGCAGCCATGCTCTTCACACACATGGATAAAGCCAGCATAAATACATGTGTATGTGTCAGCAATGGTTGAATGCAACTCAAATTAAATAAAGTCAGCACGGCCAGCAAATGTAGTAAACTTTTGGACAAGCTAAAGCCAGCATAAATAAGTGGAGCAAACTCGGTCAGCGCATATAGCAAACTAAATAAAATATAAATAAGTGAGCAAACACATCCCCTAATATAATTTAATGCAACAATTGCCGTGGACATTAAAAATACAGCAGCAACAGTTGAAATACTGACAGATAAGCAAACTAGTCGGCAAGCATAAATAAGGCCAGCTTAATTAAATAAATAAAGGTAGCATGATAATGCAATGTGCGGCAACAGTCAAATCGAACACCAGAGAATCAAACTGAGCAAACTTGCTCTTACCTGTTAAACCGCCCACCATCGCCGTTTCCCTCTGGGTCCAACATGCAGTAGCTGATGTCATCACGCATGCCCCTAGAGGCTGGTGATAACATCAGCCAAAACTTTAAAGTGGTAAATTACTAAAAAAAAAAACACACAAAAAGAGACAGGGAAACTCGGAAATTAAGAGGGCCATGCGTGAATTCGTGGCAACCCAATATTTTGCCTTCAAAAACGGTAAGTACCGAGGAATTCGGTATAGTTGAGAGGTCTGGTTACATATCATCTTTAACTCCAGTGTAACATTTGCAGTAGGAGTGTAAGATGTAGGAGACTGTTGCCCATGTGTAATAGCCGTTTCATAGATAATGGCTTACACTATCTGATTATATCCTGATCATGTTGATAGTGGCAGCAGAGTCTATTGATATATGACTCTGTTTAGGGATTGGGTGTCTGTGCCCAACAGAGCTCATGCTCCTGGTGGATATGTGAGTATATACCCAGAAGAGGAAACAGACCTGTAGACACTTGCATCCTCTGTAATCAACTATCAGGATGTGATGTGCTCCTCAGAGGAGGATTGCTGCTAAATGTAGCTACAATGTTTCTGTAATAGCCAGTGCCGTCACGTCCATAACACAAATATTTACATGAGCATCACTGTCTAAAACATCTTCATAAGCAATAAGTAAACTAAATGCAGTACTTGGTACTTGTAGTACTGAATGCTCATACAGGCATATCCACTAGTCAGCTACTGGTGTTTACTAATGTCAGCTTTGTGTATGTGGCCATCCTGGGGGAATGTAATCTCTATGTCATGTACACTGCCAAACCCACCTAGCACCACACCCCACACATTGTCTAGGATGCAGCTACAGGGGTAAGCTGGAAGGCAGTCCAGTCTACAGCCATGACTGGACTGGATGGTCATGAGGTGTAGGTTAACACATGCATCTCATCATCACAACCAACACATACCCTTACCAGAACACAGTAAGGACACCCACACACACTACCAGAAATCACACACATTCACAGACACTTCTAAGTTTCTGGCCAAACAAGTGACCTCCCAAGCTGGAATAGACAGACAACGAAATACACAAACTGCATGACATAGTTTGCATAATTGTGCCACACCTCAGAACATGTGGCCGGAAACATGCCCAACAGTACTCATTTGTGAATGCAAACTCTAGCACTATGTTACACACCAAGCTATACGAGGGCATACATACTGTCAGCTGCCTGTCTGCCATGATTAGCCACATACCCATACACTCAGACCACCTTTTAAACCATACACATGGCTCTGGCATATTCCATGTTGTTGTGCAAGACCTGTGATGCAGTAGCCTGGACTGCATGGAAACACATGTAGGAACTGTCAGGTCTTGTAGGCCATGCAGGTATGTCCCATGGCCTGGGTAGCATTCTGCCATTGGCCAGAATGATACTGCAACAGGGACAAAAGGATTGTATTCCACAAGTGTCTAATGCAGTGTTGCAATTCAAGGGGTATCCAGTATCTTTCTGCCTGGGATAACATGGTTGACAGACCATGATGCTTTGCCAGACAGGGCCTGCACTTGTCACCCCTGGTAATCTGGATACTGGCTAGGGCGCATGCTTCCCCTATAATGCCTTCATCATGCACAGTTCAAGTGAAAGTCCACTGCTGTTGCAGGGACAGCCAAGCAATAAATTGCAGGTCTCCCTACTCAATGATACATGTCAGAAACACAATATGGACTCACATATGTCAATCCCTAACTTAGAGAACATATCTGTGCAGTGGCTGAGACATGTTTCAATGCTCCGGAGAGTACATCTGCATGACCATGTTATAACACATACCTCACCTCTTGCCCATTATCCTTTATTGGAACACATGGGCCGCAGGTGTGTCCATATTCCTGAAGGATATGTACACCCCCACACTAGTTGCACTTGCATAACTTTAGATGCATTATACTGAGCAACTACCTTTGTGCCAAAGTGGAATCCAATTTGCACGTTGCGACAGATCACTCACCATGCTGCAGAATTCCCAACTGTTATATTGTGCTGTAATGGGGAAGATTAGGTTTGAGACAGAAAACCATAATAATGGCTACTCTCAACTATTCCATTATGAACTGGGAAGACTCCTCATGTACCCAACGCCTGCGCTCAATGCATGTTGGATTCCATCAACCCCAATGACCTGGATCACAATAGTCACACAATCAGGGCTAACAGTATGCTGCACATAGTCAGTCTCCAAAGCCAATGTTCTGCTTCATAAGAGCAAAATGGTGACTGTCATGGCACCCATGCAGATGGACAATGCATGTGCAAATGCTGAATCCTATACAAATGAACCTAAAGCAGTCACATATGTGCAGTGATTGTGCCATTGAAACAGAACCAAGATTCAACCAAACACAAACAAGAAGGCAAACTGGTGGTACCCTGCCTTAAACTGTACCACAGAAGGTAGTAACTGTTGCAAGAGTGAACACACATGAGTGGAGGTGATCCCTGGTCAGCCTCAATAAGATGCAGATACACCATATAAAACCACACAAAGCTACTGTGAAACTAATCAGCCACATATTATGAGGCCAACCACAGAGCATTCATGTGCCATGAATCGTAATGGCAACAACAAGACCTGCTGTGCTGCACAACACTATGGCATGGGAAGTACTGCACCTACAGAAAAGGCACCTGTTCATCCATATAGGGTCTTGGAGAACCAAAACCCACTCCCACCCCTCCCAACAGGTACACATATTTATATATCCATGTACACTGCAGAGCCCCTGTAATAACAACAATGCAGGTACAAGCTGCACTCACTAAAGCCATAAATACAGCTTTCATGGGACCTGTCAACATCCCAGGGTGTATCCTACACAAATGTAAGAACAATTTGCTCGCCGCATACACATCACGTTCAATTATAGCTCCATTTCAGGCTGTGTACACACTGAATGGTGCACAGCAACAGTTATCACACCCCACAAAGGGGGAGACACCACTGATAATGGGAAACAGTGCACTACTACCCTGCTGAGTCTGGTCTGTAAGGCCATGAACCGTGATCAACTTATTTGATGTAGTTAGTACAGATGTAGATGACAGTAAGGTTGATTCACACAGCATACCATGACCTTGCCAGGTCTTAGGACACCATCACCCATACTGTGTTCCAGCTACACTCAGTAAACTAGGTGTATATTCCTATGTCACAGGAGTGGTTGGCAAATGGACTGCTGGCAGAAACAACACTACAGAAGGTGTCTGACTAATACACTCACATCAAGCTAGTGCCAGCTACAGTAATACAGGGTTCATTCCTGGTACTCCCTCTCTTTGTTATCTATACCATGCAGACTAACACAGAAGGCATCTGCCTATTGATGTTTGCAAATGACTATGAACTAGGAGCAATAGTTGACTCAATGTGTGCTGCAGTCAACATACAGAAGGACCTTTGTAGGTCAGATGTGTGGTGTGTGACGTATGGCTACAATCTGACAGCTAAGTATTGCATTGTCATCCCCTATGTTAAAAACCCTGTACCCATGAACTACCACCTAGGCAGCAGTCAACATAATAGAAACTGTGTGTGTATGGGATGCAGCTGGACAGTAATCATTCTTTTGATGGTTACTTCACCACACCAGTCAAGTAGTCATATGTGGCACCCCTAATCATGACAGGGTGCCACCCATGAATATAGAGATCATTTTTCAGCCATACTCAACACTCATGTGACCCATAATAGATCACATATTTCCTTTAAGGGTTATTGCTCATTTTCAGATGGCCTACACTGCCCTTCCCAATCCATAGCTCCACTATGTAGCATGCAGCCTACCCTGAATAAAGCCATGTCCAACCCAGAGATGTTGGACATGCTACACTTAACACATCCTGATTCCAAATAAACACATACGTCATGGGCATCCACCTTTCTAGTACAAGAATCACAACATGCCTGACAGATCTCTGTCCCATACACTTTACATACTCCTGCCATACTATGCATCCCTGTCCAGTGAAGCAGCACATCACCCCTCTTTGTGACATGGTGTGATGACAGCATGGCAAATATATCAGTCTGTGGACCAGTTCTGTGGCACTGATTGAACTGGCCACTGAAACGTACCTGTCTGTTGGCTTCAGCTAGGTAACCTTTCAGCCTAGGCTCATAAATGGCCCAGGCATATAGCCTACTAGTTCACTATGACCATACATGCTATAGTTGATATCCAACCCTGCAAATACCATCAGGCTAGCTATTGTCCCATGTGTTTCACATTTGCAACACAGGTAATACATGGCAGGATGCTACACAGCTGTACAGTGCCATGTAGATGTATATGGCAAAACACTTACATGTAAAACATTCTGTGAGCAAGTTTGCAGGGTCACAGGTCATGTCCCTGTATGCTGTGTATGACTATATATGTGACATATACACAGCATTAAGGTCTATTGCATTAATGTGAACACATGCAGGCATGTGCTGATAGGTAAAGACACCAGTACAGGCAAACAGACATGCCCACATCAAGACAACATCCACATGGAGTATGAGCAATGTCATCACTTGACACACACATATATAGTGATAACATAACATCACCAGTAAGCGTCAAATGTGTGTGAGTTAAACATGTCGGTGGTGTTAGTGTCATGTAGATTTGCAAAGACTTATTTGTAATCTTAATAAATGTGATACACATATATGTTCAGCTGTACTTCTGTACTTCTCTGTGAGTTATTGTGACCTGTCTCCATCATTATGTCTTTCAGGTATGAAGCATGCCAGGCTGCCAGCATACACCCGCTTGTAGGATGAGGTCCTCATCCCATACCTCCTCGACAATAATTTAATACTCTTCAGCCATGTGCCACAGGATGCACAGCAGCGGGATGCCCTGTAGGAGGAACTCCACAGGAGGGTAAATGATGTTGGCAGCCACAATTGCACCTATCAGCAGGTGCGCCAACACTGCACTGACCTCATAAGATGGACAAAACAGCATGCTAATGCAATCGCCAGGGAACAAGGTGCAACAGGTGGGGAGGCCACTCACCCAGCCCCCACTTACAAGTATTGAGGAGCTACCTGACAACCTGGGGACACCTGCAGACCACCATCCACAAGCTTTAGCTGGTATTGTGGAGGTAGGTGTCTCTCAGCCACCGAGTCTGGAGTTGTCTGGTAAGTCAGTACTGCACATATAACACAACTATATTTCACATAGTTACATGTGTTACTGTACAATATGTAATGTAACATCATATGCAAGGCATGTATGCACACATGCCACATACTATATCTGCTAGTCTATGTTTGCACAGATGTGCATACTACATAGTATAGTGTATTGTACTGGCATATGTGCTAACATGGACATTGCACCCTGTAGCTATCACACAGGTGTGGATAATGATCTTACTGCTGTGACACTCCTGTTTAGGTGCTTCTGGAATTTTGCAGTGACAGCAGCCTGTGTCAGGTGAGATTGTTATTATTTACCAGGCTTGATAATGCACAGATCATATTAATTGCATGCTATCTACCATAACACACATAAACATAATGTATGGTGGTCCTGTTAATATATACTGGCCAGACCTGCAATACATCACAGTGATTACCCATGTGAAATAATTGAAGACTATATGGAACACCTACACTAAACCTTACAAACTGTCATTGCCAGATGTGTGGACTGCTGTGAATACAATGGTGGAAGTGTGGTTCACTGTAGGGACAGGTACTACAGATCAGCATTACACATGTTGGGAATACAAGCAGTACTGTACAGAGAGCATAAGTGTGCACACACTCTAAATGTGTTGGAGCTGGAGTATGACCAGCCCACAGGATACACCCTTGTGGATGATACCCTTGCTATGAATGTCTCACAATTTCATGTGCTATCTGACATGTTCATGACGTGGTGGGCTGACTGCAACACTGCTTAAATATCCTGCAAAACATGATATCTCACATCCCAAACATACCACCCTTTGTCTGCATAACCCTGTCCTCAGTGGAGCATATGACATCAATGGGTGTATGTCATATTGGATAACACTGACATGTGAAATAGATGGCCATCACAACCATTGGACAAAACATGTGTACACATGGCCATGGAGGATGGCCAGAGACATGAAGCAACACACACAGTAGAAGTGATGTACATGTGTGTACACCCTGTTGTACATTGGCTCAACACAATACAACTATGGCCTTTGTGTAATGGTGATATTGCAGATGTGAAACACTAAACATCATACAGGCCTGTGCACAGCTTGTGTAGGCATGACATCAAACCACCACATAACATATCTTGAATATCTTGAGTGTGTCACGACATGAAAGCATTCACCTATACAGTGTCCAAATACATACATGTGTTGCACAACATACACATACAACCACATCAGGCCACAGATACAGTACAATCACCTTGCCGGAGTCAGACATCACTGTCATGCCTGCTCCTCATGTGTGTGAGGTACACAGATGGCATGTGGGACATGGAGTACTGCTAAGTTAGCCATGTGTGGGCATAGTTGCCAGGCATCAGTAATATGGTTGCAGATGTGCAAGGGTGTCATCTGTCTACCCTTCTGTGACCTGTGTCACACATTCCACATTAGGGTTTAGTGTGTATACACCTCAGTGACGTGGGTCACATTCCACATTAGATATGTATTGTATGTAAACACAGCCATGGCTATGAACATTGTGTCAGTAACTCACACTGTATAGCAATAGTGAAGCCACATGATGCCCTACAGTGGCTATGCATAGCCTACTACCAACCTATGAAGCTATGCACATCAGCTCAATGTGCAGTATGAGATTGCATATTTGTAGGGCGGACAGACAACATTGCGTCAGCTGAAGGCCCATGTTAGTATAACACGTCCCTGCATTGAGACACCATTACCGTACTGTATATTTGAAAGGACACCATTATGTTACACATGTATGCATGTCATTCAACACATCAGCAAAAGACATGTCATACTACATGTGATTGGCAAGGTCATACGCCACACAACAGGCCAGTGTACTGTAAACTTGTGCTGGTCTGTGGCACCATTGCAAAGTAGGGACAGCCATGACAAACGTGTACAGCCACATGCACAATGTCTGTAGACTCAGCTCAGGGGTAGGTGGAATAATGTTGAACAGACATGCACTGCATTATGGAGATATGCAAGCTAGGGCTCAGGCAAACATAGTATTCAGTCAACATACCCTTCTGCTCATGTCCTCACACATGGATGCAGTGGCCAACACAAACCATCAGTGGCAGATGTACAAAGGTCAGTGATGGTCTGCTAATGTGGGGTATGTTGCATACAACATGGCAGTGCGGTGCAACGGTGCATAGTGCATGCATTGTGTTGCAGGTATGGGGCATAAGCTACTAACACAAATGGTGCAACACAGGTATGTATGCTAACTACCACTATAATCATGTAAGGTGCATGCTGTCTGCTATAACACATGCATGCTGTTGTGTGCAACTCAGGGACGTATGATAACTACCACTTTAATTGTTTAAGCTGAATGCCATCTGCCATATCACCTGCATGTTGCATGCCGTTGGGTGCCATAGCATGTGTCTGCGTGTCTGTGTGGTATAACTTGTAATGTACAGTTCTTGTCTGCCCCTCACACATGTTGATGTAGGTGCATTGCCCTCTTGTGGTCCACCTGATGTTAGTGTCCCCACAGACTCTAGCAGTGATAATGAAAGTATGATTGAGGCACAGGCAGGGTTGTCAGGGGCTGAATCTGTGCTATTGGTTGCTATTCCACCTGTATCCCCCTCATCCGAGCACACAGTTCTCCTGCCTACACATACCCCATCACCAGTGACCATAGAGGAAGGACAGTTGGCGGGTGGTAACATGGAACAGGGAAGTGTGGAGACTATGGAAGGTGTGCCTGCACACCATGATCCCAGCCAACTGACTGGTGATGTCCCACACAGGCATGTGCCCAGTGCGGCTCATTGGAGGACCACTGGGCAACATGCCCCTGCAAGACAAAGCACATCAGCTGGAGTCACCAGATGCATGTTTCAGGCTGTAATAGAGGCACAGGCATGTGCTGAATGGCACAACAGGGAAGGTCTGAGGTTTCAGAGGTCTGCTGTCCGTTCTTTAACTGACAACATCCAGGCAATTGCAAATGCTCACCATCATCTTGCAGATGTTTTGGATAGATGATTGGGTGGCATTGTGGGAGTCCTTGACCATGGCATGTCAATCCTTGAGCGTGAAATGTCTGTGCTGGAACATCTGGTGGGAGTGAGGCATCAGGCACATGGATGTAGGTCAGCTACATCACCTGTTGAACGTCTACATGAACATGCTACTGCACATGCCCACTCCCATAGTGGCAGTAGAAGCAGCAGTGCAGCTGGTGCTGTGCTGTCCACACCAGGACACAGCAGACCATGTGCACATGGTCCTGGATGGTCCCAACAGGGACACGGTTCCAGTGGACATGTGTCATCAGACAGTACCGAATCTGGACCTCTGCCTGGTAGTGCCCATGCAACCCCTGGCAGGCTTAGGTCACATGGCCATGGCCAGACACCCTGAACTGTGAAACCTGCCCTGTACAGTCTGCAGCTGTCAGTAATACCCCTGTGTAGGCCAGCCACATGCCAGACCTGTGTGCATACATACACACACACACCAGAAACAAATGTAGGGCACCTCAACACACACATGCATAACATCCACACACATCCAATGATATCAAAGGCCCTAACCCACACACATGATGTCATCCAATGTCACAGCCCAGGCCTCTGGCAAACAGTATCACCCTGTGCATATGATGATGCCTGTGCCGCATCCCTGTCATCCACACCATCGGTGTAGGGACATGCTCATATGGCCTGATGCACATGGTGAACATACTAGGAAGACAACTGTAGATTAATATTGTTGAGTAGTGTTGACAGGCAGCAGACATACCATGTATTACAGTTTTATAATGCATTTGGTATGTTTGACAGTATGTATCATGTGTAACAACAGTAACAACATGTTGATCTTGATGTTCAGCCTTCCTCTTTCAGGTGTAATTGCATGTGCCGGGGATGTCAGTGTTTTCAGTTAGTGTTCCATATGTACATGTTGACTACTCACAGCTCTGTATGACAATACCTGCATGCACTTTGTAGCTTCCACATGACAGTTATATTCTCCCATGTTTCAGTTATGTTTACGGTTCTAATGATCCAAGAACATGATAGCTGTGTAGTAAGCTACTGTATTCAGAGCCATCACATCCATAGTGGATGACATCACAGGTATAGTTACCTGGAGCGGGGAGGAGGTAAAAGAGTGGTATAGCGGATGACAAGGGTAAAGGCCAGTGGAAATAGTGGCTTCTCATTGGGAAGCAGTAATACCTGCTCCCATGACAGGATGTAAACACAGACACATCCACACACTCAGGGATTCAGAGATATAGTAACACACACTCTGACACACACACACAGTTGCCATATGAGAACCCCTGCCTATGTGCAAATCATCATTATAGTACTACGCAATTACAAGGCATGCCACAGAGATTACACATGTACAGGTAGTCTGAATGGCCTAAGATCGAGGACATTGACAGGAATACTAGAGTGCAGTGAGTGTATATGGGGAGGGGGGTTCATCAGTAGGCTATGTAACAACAAGCCACACCCCAGGGTGTACATGTTAACAGGCGGTTAGAATGCCCTTCTAAGATTGATGATATCAACAGGAATACTAGATTGCATTGAGTGGATGGTAAGATACAGCCTCACTCCAGGGACTGGACAGCCATACACACACACACACACACACACACACACACACACACACACACACACACACACACACACACACACACTGTGGCATTCACAAAGATATACACCTGTGTCACACACATACAGACACTTGACGTGTGAGGTTCAACCACCTGCCTATGTCTTTCTTTCTACACTTCACTCTGTACTGATGTTTACAACAGTGTTCAGGAGAGTGAAAAACATGTGGGATGTATTCCCCACCATACATGACATATATGGACACACACACACACCCACACTTGCCATTACTGTGAATCAAACACCTACCTATCTCATGATAGGTATTACAGAGGTACAGCACTATTGCATGTGCTACAAAGCATACTGACTCTTTCCTTTGCCAACTGTGCTGATATATGCACAATATATGCACAAGGGAGGTGTTACTGTTACAGGTGTCAAGAGGGTTGCCTTCAGTGTCACCCTTACTGCATTCTACATTGTCTGTCTTCCACTTCAGTTAACAAAACCATAGCTTAACAGTTACACAGATTATTGTAGGAGTGGTTGTAACACACCTGTGAGTTCTCCTCAGTAATCATTCATCTGCAAAGTAGCCCCACCACTTAGTCATGTCCAAACATCTGTCCATACCTAATGTACAGCTTACTGTACTTTAAGCATATCCCCATATACAGATGGCAATATTGAGGCTGCATTGCAACATCATGATGTACTAAGACAACAGTCACCTTCAAACATCAGACACTGCACACACATGGAATCTAGACACACATCAATACTTGTACACAAATACAGTTTACATCAGTAAGTGGACTAGCAGGTCAAGAGGATACATTCCACACCTTCCCCACGCCATATGTGAAACCTAGCTGAGCATTACACCATAATGGTTGTTGTATTCATGTACTGGTAGGACACACAACCACCTTCACTGAGTAGCCAAGTGTACATGTATGCCAACAGCACATGTCAGCAAGACACACACACAGCAATATTCCATGTCATGATCCTACAAACTGTTACATGACAGTTCCATGGTGAAGCCAGGGCACTGTAATGGTCAACAGTGAGCACATCATATTTTCCACACACACACCACATTTTTACTGGAAGAGTGCCAGCAATTTGCTCTGTTAGACCTAGGCAGTACACTCATTCAAGCATGTGCGAGGTCTGTGGCTAGTGAACATCTCACCCCAACATGTTCTGACTATTGTGGTAATAAGGCCAATGCCCAGACAGCACACAGCATGCATGGCTTGCAATTGTTGACATGGGGTATATGTAGGAGCTGTGGGCACACATGGCTGTACATGTCATGGACATATCACCTGTAACTACTCAGGAACATACAGAGCAGAGCTAGAGTTCCCTGTGTCTGTCAATACAGGCCATGTGTAGGTCCTATGATTCTGTTATTTGAGTATGTTTGTAGGCATTGCATTATGTGGACATGTCTAATGACATACATGCCACATGGGTTGTTGTCTGATATGTTAGGTGTCATGGGTGACCAGCAGAGAGGGAATATTACCTCTGTAAACATAGATATCAACCCTTATGTACTGTTAGAATGCTATCTGCCATGCGCATGTGTGTAATGAATGTAGCCACCTGTATGTAGAAAGGACAACAACAGCTATGGTATTTTCATTTTTGTTGTATGAGTGTGGGATGTACATATCCAGGGCAGGTACAGTTAGGTCATATCCTGCCAGGAGAGTGTTGTTTACTGGTGTACAGCAACAGTCGACTGTGTTAATGCTGACAACATCTGAGGGACCCTGGTATGTGTACAACTGACCTGGTTACAAACACAAACAGTGGTATTATTGCATTGCATAACACATTATGCAACTGTGTCAGTACATGGGTACTTTGCACAGTTGATGTAGGCCTAGGTACATTCCACCAATCGAAGGTTATCTGGTGGTCTACCATACCATGTCATACCACATGTATGGATGTGTGTTGGTAGCCAGAGGACAAGGTGGTGGATGTATAAGAGGATACAACCTAGAATGCAGTGTTTGCCACTGTCACCTGTACCTGCCTCACCTGTGATGAGTTATGTTGGAGTAGTGGTCTTTACATGTGTGTAGCATTTATGAATATGTGGACACCACCACCTGGAATGGTTCGTACCAGTGTTATGGCCCACATGTCTGGATCCGAGTTATATGGTGGTGGTGCAATTGTGCACCACAGAGCCTTCAGCCAGGTGTTCCTCACTGCACAGATGTCAGTATTCCCCATTGTAGGTTCTACATTGAGCAAATGAATTATGAAAGCCACACATCTAGGACTGATTAGCATAAGCATCCAATGCAATTGTCTTGTAGGTGTCAGGGTGTTACTTCTCTGTGTAGGACTTTTGCCTTGGAATGTGACTATATGGGTAAATGCAACCTAGGTATTATCCACACTCACTTGAAACATAGATGCATGTGCTCTGTGTCGAAGGCTTGACATTCAGTCATGACAGCCCAGAATGACAGACACTGAACAACCTTATAATTACAGCAGGACATTGGCTCATTGTTTTGGTCAAGCAGTTTCCACTCGTACCATGACATCACTGCAAGTGGCAGTAATGTACTTGGTATCAAATGTCACATGGAAGGTGACGGACAGCAGCAGATGTTGTGTATATGATCAGTGTCAGATATACTTAGTGTAGCGATCCTGCTAATAGTGACAACTACTATCACAGCCGGGAGAGATCATCTTGACACCTGCACCTCAGTACCATTACACAATGGGGCTCACATATTATGCTTGCACATGCCACTGTTCCAAGTATAATGCCACTGTCCACAACCTACTATCAATGTATGCCTTTCAGGGCAGCAAGGTGCATGACACATGCAGTAGGTAGCATCCACCTGTGTGTCCCAGTTAACCTATTTTCTGTCACTTCCACACATACATGATTGTGTATACTTCACATGCATATGTCAGTACTTCATGTACATATATGCATGTGTATCACACAGCACAGACACAGATATATAATTTATGGGACACATTTTTATTTTTATTTTATTTTATTTATTTTACATTTGTTGACCGGGCTGGTCCAACTGGATATATGTCCATTTTCAGCAGAGGCCCGGGGAGAAAAGCTCCACATGCAAGCATTTGTAATAACAGGTAAAACATTAAACATGGTTATAATATATATGTCAAAAATTATTAGATATTAAGTAAAAAGCAGAAGTTGAGAAATAGAGAGTGTATTTTGTTAAGAGTTTCTTAAAGCTAGAGAAAGGAAAAAAGAAAAAAAATTTGCTAGTACCTAGATACCTGAGGAAAGGTAGTTATTTACAGCAGAAAAGTTGAGAGTACCTAGATACCCAAGGTAAGCTAGTCAGGGTTGCTACAGGGGCAGAGCCAGTGGGTTTTGAGGTGTGTTTTGAGTTGGGATTTGAAGCAGGGAAGACAGGAGATTGCTGTGAGATTGTGAGGAAGAGTATTCCAGGTTTTTCCTACTGTGTTGGAGAACAAGGATTTGCCAGCTAAGTTATTGGGTTTACTAGTCGATATAAGTAGTTTGTCGGAGGAGTGAAGGCTTTTAAGATTACAGTATGGAGTGATAAGTGAAGTGAGAATGGGGGTGTTTATGGGTTTGTAAAGGATTTTGTGGGCTAAGGAGATCTGGTGAAATAGAATTTGGTTTTGTAGCTCGAGCCATCATAGTTGCCTTAAGTTTTGGCAGTGGTGAGTTCTAAAAGTAGAATTAGTGGCAAATCTGGCAATATTGTTGTAGGCAGCAGACAGTTTGCTGAGGTTAGCTTTGGACACTGAAGTGTAGATGGGCGAGGTGTACAGGAGAGTGGAGATAAGATGGGTCTGAGAAATGGAAGTTCTGGCATGTGGAGTAAGGAATGGTTTAATTCTATAGACTTGACTTGACATACAGGTATCTGGTGGTAAACCTGTATGATGTGCATATATACTGACAGCTAAGATGTACATAGCTGTAAACCTGTGTGTTTACAATAGGAGTCCATTACAATGTGTTTTGTACATGTAAGTGTATGAGCATGCACACTGTGGCCTTCTGTGGTTAGAATCAGAGTGCATCCTAAACAGCCCTGTGCTACTAAGTGTATGAGTGTACCCACTGCCACCTTGTGTAATTTGAATCACTGCATCCAAACAAGGCCTTTGTTTCTAAGTGAATGAGCATTCCCAGTATAACCTTGTGTAGTTGTAGTCATAGTGCATCCCAAATGGCCCTGTGCTACTAAGTGTATGAGCATGCCCACTGTCACCTTGTGTAATTGGGTCAATGCATCCAAACAAGTCCTGTGATTCTATGTGTATGAGCATGACCACTGTAACCCTGTATAATGATAGTAGTTGTCCATTCCACAGATGGGCATACTCCAGTTCAGGGCTTGTTGTGCTACAACTATATGTTGTGCTACAACTATACTTTTCAGGCCTACCTATATCTTACCTGCAGATGATGTGTCTTGTTTGTGCATACAGGTTGTAATGGACCCCTACTTTAAACACACAGGTTTACAGCTATGCACATCTTGACTGTCAGTATCCCTGTTGTTTTCCTCAATCTTAGAAGGACATTCTGACTGCCTTAAAATGTGTAATCTCTATGGCGCGTCTTGTAACTGCTTAGTATTGTAATAGTGATCTATAGGTAGGCAGGAGTTCTGATCCTACCACTGGTAACTATGTGTGTGTGTGTGTGTGTGTGTGTGTGTGTGTGTGTGTGTGTGTGTGTGTGTGTGTCTCAGCAAGTGCCTGAGTGTGTGTGTCAGCAAATGGCTGAGAGTGGTTGTGTGTGTGTGTGTGTATTTGTGTCAGCATCCTGTCATGACAGTGGGTTTTGCTGCATTCCAAAGAGATACCACCTTTTGCACTGGCCTTTATCCTTGTCAACTGCTAAACCTCTCTTTCTCTCTTTTCCCCCTCCCCACTGCAAGTAATCAGTCCTGTGATGTCACCCAGCTCAGAAGCAGAATCAGAGTAAGTGTAATTGTATGGATCCTGTGGCACATACCCCAACTGCATACCACTCTACTAGTTACCTTTACATAGGCAAGATGTGTATGCATAATACTGGCAAGTGTGTCTGTGTTACCCTGTAGCCAGGTATAGACATGTGTAATGTCTTTTAACATGCTGCACACCATGGTAGTCATCTGTGGTGAGTGGAGTCTACAAATTATTACATAGCTAGGAATAGAAAAGAATAGACAGTCAAGAATGACTACAGTTGGGTATGTTATTTTTCTGTGCCACTGTTAAGCAGTGGTACAGAAATGGTCACCGGGGTGTAAAGTCCATACCCATCATTCCCCCACCCAAACTCCACAATCCCTGGGGTAGATTACCTTAGTCATCATTCCCCACCCCAAACTCCACATACACAACAACCATCCCTTCACTGGTGAACTGATTAAGATTTAAATGTTAGAAAACAAGAGATGCCTCTGTTTTGTGTACACGTCAGTTCCTTTGGAACCCTTCTGTGTCACATAGGTATATATATATATGGCTATAGCTGTGTCTGTGTATATGCATATACATATATATATATATATATATATATATATGTATATATATATATATATATATGTGTGTGTGTGTGTGTGCACACATCCCGTAGGTGCATATATATATTTAGTTATGACAGTTGTACAGATGTAGACTTGTCTGTGTTGTTTCACAGAGTACAGTACATTCAAGGATACTGTGCATATGTACACAAAGTGATTGTCCCATTTGTTTTCAGTGCTGTGGAATACCTGTAGTAAGATGTGTATTATAAAATCCATGAAACATGTATACAATCCAGATGGCTTAGTGGTAAGTCCAGTGACCTCGGTGTGCATGGTCCAAGGTTCAAGACCTGCAAGGCTTGTTGATAATGTCAATCAGGACTGAATAAGATACTTTTAAGCAGTTGTAAGTGGGTGTAAATGTATTTTTGTGACAGTAAGCAGTGGGTACACACAGGTAAAAGACATGTACAACTCTCAGTACACTTGAAATGCCCTTCTTTGGCAATTATGCTGATGTCACCCACCTAGGAATGCACCTCTGGGACTGCTGTACCCCAGTAATCTCCGTAGCATGTGCTGTAATTGCATAATGCTGTAGTGTGATAAACTAGTTTGGTAGGTGTTCTAATCCCAGACATGCCAACTGTGTGTGTGTGTGTGTGTGTGTGTGTGTGTGTGTGTGTGTGTGTGTGTGTGTGTGTGTGTGTGTGTGTGTCTGCCTGTCTGCCTGAGAAAGAAACAATTCTTTTTAGAGTACGCACACTTCTAACAATTCACATACTCACCTTTGGCAATCCTGATGATGTCACCCACCTAGAAATACACCTCTAGGACTGCTGTAACCCAGTAATCTCCATAGCGCGTGCTGTAACTGTGTAATGCTGTAGTGCGATAAACTAGTTTGGTAAGTGTTCTAATCCCAGACATGCCAACTGTGTGTCTGTCTGCCTGAGAAAGAAACAATGCTTTTTAGAGTATGCACACTCCTTACAAATCACATACTCACCTTTGGAAATCCTGCTGATGTAACCCACCTAGAAATATACCTCTGGGACTGCTATAACCCAGTAATCTCCATAGTGTGTGCTGTAACTTTGTAATGCTGTAGTGTGATAAACTAGTTAGGTAGGAGTTCTATTCCAAGACATGGCAGGTGTGTGTGTGTGTGTGTGTGTGTGTGTGTGTGTGTGTGTGTGTGTGTGTGTGTGTGTGTGTGTGTGTGTGTGTGTGTGTGTGAGAGAGAGAGAGAGACAGTCAGAGCCTATGTGAGGTGGCTGTGAGTGTTTAACCACTGGACATGTTGGGGAGCGGGTTTTGTAGTTTTCCTATATGGTGGCCATATTATATGTCACAATGTCCACCTCATGAGGAGTACAGATGTCAATCAGCCAAGGGACTGGGTTAGCAAGCCATACCCCTACATCTAGCAAAAAGCCTGGTGAACAAAGTATGCAACCCTGCTATTACCCAGAATACTGTCTGAACCCATGTGTCATACACAAACACACTTGCCTAGAATATCCCGCTGTGTTGCTAGTACCCTGCACATTGTTGACAGATAGTAGGCATTGTGTGATTGCAGTGGGCTGCAGAGGGCATGGCACCCTGTCTAACAGTGCAATAGGCACATAATTGTGGACAATGTGCCTTCACTATGTTCCCCAGTGGATTCCTGCAACATATGTGGTGCCATCAAATGTGATCCACAAAGGACATACAATGCCTTACATACATGCCCTGTATGGACAGATGCCACTGACACCAGAGAATACCTGTATCATGCTATCAATGCAGGGGCAGGGTCAACCTGCTGTCTATTAGCAGGTCCTGCCACACCAGGCCAGTATTGGCACATCTGATAATAACAGTCTGTGTACACAACATGTGCCAGGCAAACCAGGTACACTTGTACATGTCACTGTACATTATTGTGGGACATGCACATCCCAGGCAATGTCCATGTCAAGGACTATCAAACACAGACATGGCATGCATTGCAAAGCAATGGCCACACACAATGGTAACCAGGATGACAGGACAGTTCATACAATACCCATCTGTGTGGGACATTGCAGACACTACACCCCTGAACCACACTGCACACCATTGTCAGGTGGCATGATGCCAAGGATTACCCCTCACCCAGCCTTGTACAGCCACTTTGCACAGCCAACCACTACACACCCATGAAGCATTGCACACATGCATGTCAGTACTGGCACCTTGTATCTGCATGTGAGGTATGATGTTCCCAACCACAGTCCCACCCAGTATAACTCCCATTGGCATACTGAATGATGTCAGACACTTTCACATGCCCTAGCCCATAGAACCTCAGGATATCCCCTGTGGTGCATGTAATACCTGTGCATTACTGCAGTGTGGTAAACTAAGTAGTTAGGAAGTGTATTTGTGAGCCTGATAAAGTGTGGCAATGTGTCTGAGTCCCTTAGAGAGTGTGGTTGTGTTGACAATGACATCTGTTCATGTGGACAGCCATGTGTGCTACACCTAATGTATGTCTACTATATCTCTGTTGCAGATGTCACTCACCAGCACAAATATATGTTCTTACAGCACACCAACATGTCAGCTATGTGGCACATGGAGTAACTACATGCACTTGTAATGGTAATGGCTAGTCATTCAGGGATTTGAACCCCTGTACTGGTAGCTGTGTGACAGACAATGCTTAGGTTTTAGTCTCCAAGCCCTTTTCTGATGTACTTTGCCTCTGTCTGTCCCTCCCGCACACTCTCTGGTGGATGTGGAGTTGTACACCTGCTCAGCAGCAGCTTGTGTTTTGTACGTGATGGTCATGATCAGGTGATGACCTCTGCACCAATTGCAGTCCTCCTCTAGCTGATTGCATGTGGAACAGCTGTGGTGATGTTCCCATAGCCAATTGCATGGAAAAACAGTACAATATCTAGGAACATCATGTTGGTGTTTGCCCATGATAGTTGCTGTGAGTGGAACCTAAATCTGGTGTTTGGTAGACAGCATCACAGATGATATCTGGATATTCCTCAAACAACATACACATTGGAAAATAGCCTAAAGACAGGAGGGTGATATGTCAGACATGACTGCAGCATGTAAGTGTAGCTATGCTTCATTGAGACTACTGCCAATTTAACAGGTTGTGTGTGGTAATGGCTAGTCTGCATGTTTTAAAACTGACAAGACAGTGCTCTGTGAGGAAACCCACATCTGTCAGTACATCTGTGGACTGGTCAGTGTGTGGAACCATTTGTTTCTTGTGTTACTGAACACACATCTGTGAACTGCAGAAGCATAGTGTGAGGATTGCAGTCAGTACATGGTAATAGTGATGTGAGTTACTGCCATCGTATCCCTGATTGGACATATGTCACATGAAACAGTGGTATGACAGTCACTGTCTGGGGTTCTCACAGTGACATGCCAATAATGGGCCACTGTTCATAGCTGCAGTCACAAATCTTCTACGCTTTGTACAGATGTCATGCAGTATATATGCATGTGTTGTGCTTCCTCTGCAAATGTATGACATCTGTTGTGTTGGGTTGATGGTCATATATATGCATGTTGTTATAAGTAATCCTGAATGCTGTTGACTATTACTAAGCCATATATGTGTTAAAACTGCAACACCATAGGCTGTATGGGATTGGAGATCTCAGGAGAACCTCCTGTCCCACTTGAGCTGGCCATGGCACTGGGCACCAGCACATCTGGGGCCCAGCCATGGACCTCCACCTCTGTTGGCTCTGCACCACCATCTGGTTGAACTGCCACTGAGGATGGGGCTTGTCCCCCCTGGGAGCAGGTCCAGACAGGAACTTGTCAGCCATCGTACAGTCCCAGACGTGGTGTGTAGGGGGCTCAATAAGGGGTTTTGAGGCCAGATACGCCAGCTCGAGGGCAGAGTGTCACATTTAGAGGGTGAGCCTGCCCCTCCTAGACAGCCCCCAGCACAGCCACTTTTGTGGCTGTGAAGGTGCAGTGGTGGCTGGCCATGGGTAGGGATCTCCATCCCACTGTTTCCATCTGGGGGCTCATGGGCTTGTGACTGCCGAACACCCCTCCCCGTCCAAGGTGCATCCCCCACATGTGTCATATACCGCCCCTGTATGCTGTCTTGTCTTTCATCCTACCCAACCTATCCGCCACAAGCATACCTACTCTCCTTGCCCAACATCCCACTCTCACCCTACAAAAACGGAAACAAAAGGCCAATCTGTTCCCAGAACAACATTTGCCCCATACATAGCTGTCCATTTCACACGTGTCCACTGGATACATGTAACCTTTATAATTTGCATCACAACATGCTACTGTTGTTCTCACCCCTCTCTCCCAGGCACACGATCCTGGTATGCACATGACTCCTAAAGGTTCCAGGTACACGTGGTGCAGACAACCCCATTGTACACACAACACTACCAGTCCCTCTATGGTTACCCCATTTCCCTTTTTCATGATGATGATGTTGCACACAGCACCTTGCAAGAGTACTCTTTTCACATAATGATTGGACAGGAACTGTTTTGTTAATGTAAATAAAATGCACAGAGTAATGTATTTGGCCAATGTACAAATGTTTGCATGTATTAATGACACATGCCTGTCTGAGGGAGTCTTGATATTACATAGGACATCACCACTACATAATACAGGAGTAGCTGGTGTTTCCCTTTTAATTCTTTCTTAATGCTTTGTTGTCACATGGGATGTTCTTGATATATCTATATATATGTTGGTATCTATATCTGGACATAAACACACACACATACATCTGCATGATGGAATACATTTCCTGTACTGTTGAATGACTGTGCTGGATGATATGTTTGTGATAACATCTGATGTCTGTATATCTGCCATGGCTTAGTGGTAAATCACATTGGTTGTGGTGTGCAGGGTCCTGGTTTTGAGCCTTGCAGAGGCCCTTTATTTTGTTGCTGGGAAGAACAAGGGCCATTGGATACGGAGTGATTAAGGCACTTTTAAGCAGTTGTGAGCGGGTGTGTGCAGGTTTGCGTGGCTGTAAGTAGTGGTTACTTTTGGTCACAGTTCCTTATACTCATTTACCTTCCTGATAGCTTAACCTGTGTAGACAGTGCTTACCCCCACATAAACAGGCTGTAACCCACTCACTGCTGCTTAAAAGTGCTTACTCCTGCTTATCCCCGTGCTTTGTTTGTGTCTTTTGGCTTTTTCTGGTTAGGGGTCACCACAGTGGAACTCCGGTCCGCTAATGATTGGCAGTAGATTTTTACGTGCCGTGTTGCCAGCCCTGACATACGCAACCTTCAACGAAGGTATGCCTATTCACGCAGTCTCCACACAGAAGACGCTGTAGCTGAGAATCAAACAGGACAACGTCGTACTGTGAGGCAACAACGCTACCACATCACCACCACCGCAGCTTTCTTTAAAAGACAAGAAAAAAGGGTTGATAGGAAAGTGGTGAAAAAGGGGCACAAAGAGGGAAAGACAGTATGGAAAATAGCCAGGGATGTGCAGGTCCATAGCTGCCCATTTCTTTTACAGCAATGGCTGTGCATATGCAATAAATTTGGCGGTACATTTGGACACTCACATCCCTGAGAGAGGAGTGAGGACAACAATAGTATGTTGTGATGCCAATTAGAAATGTTTACATGTGTCCAGTGGACATGTGTGCGAAATGGACAGCTATGTATGGGGTGTGCTTTTTTTGCGGGAACAGATTGCCCTTTTCTTCTTTTACGTTTAAGTGAGAGTGGGATGTTGGGGAAGGAGAGTAGGTATGATCAGGGAGGATAGGTTAGGTCAGATGACAGACAATAAAAACAAGAGGCGTACAGGGGCAGTATATGACACATGTGGGGGAGAACACCTTGGAAGGGGAGGGGTGTTTGGAAGTCACAAGCCCATGAGCCCACAAATGGATACAGTGGGACTGAGGTCCCCACCCATGGGCAGTCACCACGGCACCTTCACAGCCCAGAAGGTGGCTGTGCTGGGGGCTGTGTAGGAGGGGCAGGCTCACCCTCTAGTTGTGCCACTCGGCCCTCAAGCTGGCATAGGCAGTCTTGAATCTCCCTGTTGAGCTCCTTACACACCACGGCCCGGACCATACCATGGATGACAGGTTCCTGTCCACTCCTGCTCCCGGGGGGGGGGCGAGCCCCATCCCCTGCAGCAGTTCCACCCAAAGGTGGTGCAGGGCCAATGGATGAGGAGGTCCCAGGCTGGGCCCCAGATGTGCTGGTGCCCGGTGCCATGGCCAGCTGAAGTGGGACAGGTGGGTCCGCTGGGACCGGCCTTCCCATACGAGCTATGTTGTAGCATGTTTAAGGCAGATATGGGTTAGTAATAGTCAACAGCATTCACGATTAGGTATAACAGCATGCATAGGTATTCCCATTACCCAGGGCACCAGATATAAATGATTGCAGTGCAGGCAGAACACATGCATATATGGGTAAACAGTGGCCATTACAACAACATGCAGGTTTTATTGATGCAACAGGCCAGCAATATGGGAGCATGTTAACATGGCACATGCATAGTAACAGATGTGAGTATTTATAAACCAATAGGACATATGTCCCAACAAAGGTTAGGAGTGTAGACATACCAAGTGAGTTGTGTAAATCGGTTATTTTTGCACATATGGTAGGGGTGAGAGAGACAGAGTGAAATTAACAACTAATAAATCCTTGTAGTTTTCACAACATTAGTAATCACTTCAGTGGTCTGTCCCTTACATGTATTATTACACTACCCAATGGCATTATGTTGTACAATGGTGTGTTTGCAGATTAGTATGTACGGGACCTGTGTCTTATTTACAGGCTTGACTAGTTGCAGGTATTAATGCAACATGTTTTGAGACTGCTGTCATACACATTGGGTGAGATGCTGGGATGACAGGTATGTTTGCATGTATATTTTCTGATTATGTACAAGTCTGACTATCAGTTATATGTCATTAACAGCTGCCTACATTTCTTGGATTGTCACACTAATTTGTCAGGGGAACAAGGCAAAAGGCAGGTGATGTGGGCCATTTATCAGGACATACTGGGCAGATTGGAACAGTTGAGGGGTATGAATATGCATACCACTCCCTATTATACATTCTAGCAAAATCTGTACAGTTGTTAAGTGTAAATATGCATACAGTTTCTCTCTGAACATTCTAACTGACTGTGTGCAGTTGTGTGGATAGATTATGCATACAACTTACTAGCACTCCTGGTATCCAAAGCCCTGCTGTGTGTGACAAAAGCATTACAGTTAAGATCACTGTACACAATGCTATCAGGCAATTGTTGTGAGGCTTTGCAATGTATTTTGTCTAATATGACTGACCTGTTTGCACTTCCGACATTGTTATACAGCACTTCATACACATTTTATCTGCATACCACAGTGTGGATAACACTGCTTACTACAGCAGTACTATTTAATAACTGCAACAGTACAACAACATATGACTGCAGAGTAAACAGAAGCAGTGCAGGGTTTACACCTTTATTTTCAGCATATTACACTATTCCGTATACTGGTACAACACTTTCTGAGGCTCTTACATTTATTTTGTATGACAGTACATGCAAGCTATTTACTAACCTGCCTCGCGACACATCCTTTGCAGCCTAGCATCATAGGCTTGCTGGTTCACAGCACGCTGATCTGCAGCTGTCAGAGAAGTGCAGTGATATTCATCCATACCTATCTATAGTATACACAAGCTAGGCAATTATTAACTACGTAGTGGAAGGAGTACTTACTCAGTTCTGGAGCATTCTGCATCTGCTTTACTTCCTGGATCCACTGTTCCAGGACAGCCCCCATCTGCTGCTTCAGGTCTGAATGGTGGTGCCTGACCTGCTCACAGGTTCAGGGGATACCTGTGGTACTAGTGAGGTCACGGGCGAGACTGTCCCAGGCCTACATTTGTACTGCGAGCCCTGGTACTGGCCCTGCAGTAGTCTCCTATCATGTTGTTTTACCAGGAGCCATACCATGAATTTGTACTCCTGGATGCCCCAGCGCTGCGCTTTAAAGCGACTGCCTTCTCCCACTCCAGCCATTCTGCCTGCCGGGGGATGCTACAACCAGTTATGACCCATATTCCCACCTCTTCAGTTTAAGTAGGGCCGGATTCCCACACTTTTCCGTAATTGGCCGGTTTCGTAAAGGCTAAGCTATGGGCACACCTGCTTACTTCAGGTTGGCACTGCTTAAAGAGGTGTACCTGTGGGCATATTGTATTGGCTTCCCTATGCATTGCTTACAATTACTTAGTTGGGCTGTGCTACGGTTAGCATTGCTTATTGGTTATCTAGCATTATATTTGACTTTTGTCAATGATGTCTTACTCATTACAGGCTATATATGTGTCTGGTTTCCATCATTCATGTGTACACACACTGTATGAGTCCTGGGGACTTGAGAACCTTATTACAGTGACACCTCAACTCTGTGTTTACTGCAGTACTCCAGTTCACATATTTATGGTCTGTGGCAGGCTATAGAACATTACACTGTACATAGATCCAGTTCACATATTTGATTTGTTTCCCTGTTGTGATGATTAGTTTGCTGATACCTCCTTTATATGTATTGCTATCATGGCGTACTGGTTTACTACAATGACTGTGATGTACAGAATCTTGCGTTCTAGCCTTGCAGAGGCTGGTTATTTTGTTGCTGGCCAGAACACGAGCTGTTGGGTACAGAGTGATTAAGGCACTTTAAAGTAGTTATGAGCAGGTGTGCGTGGGTTTGCGCGGAGTTAAGCAACGCTAACCTCCGGTTACAGTTTCTTACACTCAGTTAGCCTCTACATTTCTTTGCCAGTGTGATACTTGCATACCGGCACCCAAACAGTCTTATACCCGCTTGCTCCCGCACTTGCCAATGCACTGCATTTGGTGTTTGCATCTGACACTCACATCCCTGGGTGGGAGTGAGGACTGTGATATTACCTTGTGATGTCTATTACATTGGATTACATGCCTACAGTATCGGGAATGGCTGCCCATGAGGCGTAAGCATGCCGGTCAACTATACGGCATCCATGGCCTGTCCAGAGTTTGCTTTATACTATTGGTGTGTTCCTCTTACAGTCTGCATCTGTCTGGCTAATACCTGGGAATTGACACCATTAAATACAGACAAGTAATTGGGTTTTGGAACCCACATCCTTCAGCCGAGTCATGCTCCTGCATACCTATTATTCTATCATCTTTCTAAGGTTGTAAGTGGAATATGTGCTTTCTGTCCCTATCAGACCTGTCAAACGATTGTGGACAAATATCAACTGAATCAGGGACTAGTCATGACAACATCAGGGACAATCAGGGACACATTTAAAATATTGCTGCTATTAACCTGAAACATTGACAGATTCCGAGCATATGAATTAATACACATTTTCTGAGGTAAAAGAAGTTTATAACTCTTAATTATTGTCATTATTCATTACGTGTAATTCACCACATTTCCTCTGAAAGTCACAAGTTTTAGGAAGGATTAAGAGGGACAGAGTTTGAATTTGAGTCAAAATCAGGAGTTGAGAGGTATGGGCATAAGCTCTGCCCATTTCGGAATATTACTTACATCCCCGGGGCAGTCCTACTACGACTGCGTCAGCCAACACCTGCACGTTACTATATACAGATATATCTGTATATGTATGCATACATGTATATATTTATATATTGCTGTTTTTATATATATATATATATATATATATATATATATATATATATGTAACAACATATGGGTCTATGGGTGTCTGCATATGTATATATCTATATGTGGGTATGTATATGTATTCTGTCTCTGTGGGAGAGGTATAATCTCTATGCCGCTATGGGTAGATATACACACACATACTTATATATATATATATATATATATATATATATATATATATATATATACATCTACATCTGGTTATCCCGTTCCTTGCCACGTAGATTACACTTTGCTGCAGTGGGACTTGTAGTGGGTGTGGCTGCTCATTGGGCGACGCCTCTGCCCAATGAACACCTTTGCTTACATCCCTGGGGCTGTCCATATAGACCTACATCAGCCAACACCTGCACACCTAGACCCATAACTAGCTACCTATAGTTCCCCCACCCGCACCTCCTCTACAGCACCCATCCTTACTCTGGGTCCTGGTCGGGTCTGAACACACCACTACACGCTATCCACTTCACAGGACCCATGTCATACATTGTCTCTACCCATGGGTCATCAGGCATTCCCACCCTTGTATTCTGGGTATGTACACACCCCAGCCAAAATGGTCGGTGTATCAACTTCTTTTAGTTATATGTCAATTTTTGTGGCGTCCCACAAGGGACGCTCCTGTCTGTGTTCCAAGATTAGATTTCACGGGTGCACTGTGTACCCCCCCCCCCCGGTTGTATCCTGCCTGTGGTCTGGGGAGCAGTGGACTATTTACATTGTTTGCGGGTTTGTGTGTATTTTTCCTATGTCCAGCTGGGTAGGGGGGTGGAAGGTCATGCTACGTGTTTCATGTTTCTTGCTTGGGCCCCTCACTTCCATTGGCATAGCCTGTGAACATGTGTCATTCTTCTGTGCTGTTTCCTATCATAGCTATATATCTGTGTATATCTACGCGCGCACACACACACACACACACACACACACATATATGTATATATCTATATATATATATCTATCTATATATATATATATATATATATATATATATATATATATATATATATATATATATATATATATATATATATATATATATAGATATACACACACAAATATATATATGTATATGTATATGTCTGCAACTATATATATATATATATATATATATATATATATATATTATATTTATATATATACCTATATATATATATATATATATATATATATATCTATCTATATATATATATATATATATATATATATATATATATATATTTATATATATATATATCTATCTATATATATATATATATATATATATATATATATGTGTCTGTAAAGCAATGCATACCCCGTGCAAACGCACTTACACATGCTTACTGGTGTTTATATATGCTTAAACTTGCTTACTAGTGCCTTATTCATTATGACACTGACACTTCGCTCCAGTTCACTTTTA
>NC_056726.1:441248206-441313440 GCF_019279795.1 Protopterus annectens
TACCTACCTATGAACCAATCAAAAGAAACTCTTGGTTTATTAGGATACCAAAAATTAAGTAGAATATTATTTATCTTCATCAATTTTTTGGTGGAGATAGTACTAAAGATTGTAAGACAAACAATATATTAGAGAGAATTACCATCCCAATGAGCATTAATCATTCATCCAAGGTAAAGAAGAATTTTTTTCCAATTTGTGACTAAACATAAAAATTTATCAACAACCTGTTGAACATTTGTTTGTATCATTTCTTTACTATTAGACATAATGGTTATACCAAGGTATTTCATTTGATTGCTATTCCAACTGAAGTTAGAATATTTTTGCATGATTTTTAATTTTTTTTTTTATTAATTAAAATGTATTTGTTTTATTATGATTAAATCTTAAGTTTGAGATTTCTTCAAAGTTCTAATGAATTTTCTATATTTCCTATTGTTAGTAAAATATCATCAGCAAAGATTTGAATCATTAGTTCAAAATCTTTTATTTCCATACCTTTAATGTTCTTTTGGATCTAATACTATTAGCAAAGCATTCTATAGCTAATGCAAAAAGTAAAGGTGATAATGGACAGCCTTGTTTTGTGCCTTTTTGTAATTTAAAGGAATTAGAAAGAAAATAACCCATTTTAACACAAGCGCACGAGTTATTGTATAACTTAGAAATTTATGCAATACACTCAGGTGAAAAATTATACACTTTAAGTATTTTAAAGTGGTGCAGTCTATTAACTGAGTCAAAAGCCTTATCTAAATCAAGACTAATGATAGTTCTTATGTTTATTTGCATAGTCTATTAATATATGTATTCTTATTATATTATCTTGTACATGTCTATATAAAATAAACCCAATTTGATCATTACTGATTAGTTTAGGTATAAGTAGATTAATTCTGTTTGCTAAAATGGACGTGAACGTCTTATAGTCCACATTTAAAAGTGAAATGGGTCTCTATAATGAACACTTTATAGGATCCTTAGCTTGTTTTAAAATAGGTGATATAAGGGAATATTTACATCATGGAGGGACTTTTACAGTTGTTTTTTATTTCTCCATAGACCTTATCTAATATTTTAATTGCATCATCCAGTAGTATTTTATAGAGTTCTGGTATAAGACATCTAAGCCCAGTGCATTATTATTTTTTAAATTTTTTATTTGATCTTTTATTTCTGTTAATGTGAATGATCTATCATCTTTTTTTTTATTTGTTCACTTGTTAATTTATTATTTATATTTCCCATATAAAAGTTTCAACTATATCATTATTATCTACATTATTTTTATTATTTATATTTTCATAAAATATTTTAAAGCCCTCAAGAATACCTTTAATATCTGTTTACTTTCTTTTTTATTACATATGTGTTATAATTTCTTTGATATGATTTAGTATATTTATTTTGTTTGATCTAAGAGCAAGTTTATGCAAGCTTAAAGGGTTTACTGAATATGCCTGAAGTTTAAGTTTTTCCAGGTTTATTGAAACTTTATGATTTTGAATTTCAACATATTTTTTATTGAAGTTTTTAAGTTCAGACTGACTGATAATGTCATTTAGTTTTAGATTTAACTTTAGTGTAGCTATTTTGGCCTGTAATGTATTCAATTTTTTCCCTTCTCTTGTTTTACTAATATACTGGCTTGTAACTCTTCCATTTACTTAAGCCTTTAATGAATCCCACAGGAGAATGTCAGCTACTTCACCATTCATGTTTCTTTCTAGGACATTTTGATCTCTTTAACATACCAATCCTTGAATCTTTTTATTTTAATAATGTATGCTGGTAATCTCCTGTGATGTATAGTATTCAATTGTCAGTTTTTAAAATAATACTAAAGATTATAGCATTATGGTCAGATAATGGACATATAACTATTGAAACTTCTCTGATATGTGATAATAGATTGTTTGAGAGAAAAAAAAATGTTCCACATCTATATGAATAATGGGTAAGTTGAAGTGAGTTTGTTTTCCTTAGCTCATATATATCCTTTCAGGTGTTGGTTCACATACTATTAGACTTAACATTTAAGGACAAAATATATAATAAAAAAGAAAGTAAATTCATTAGATTTACAAAATTCTTTAAGTGTTTGGCTGAAGATGTGATTCTCAGCTTTCTATCTACAGCTGAATCTTTGTATGATAAAATACAATTAAAATCACTAGCCATTAGGACTTCACCTTTCATGTAATTAGGCTGTAGTATCTAAGTAACGTTTGGGTCTATATTACCATATCAAAATGTATCTTCAGCAAATATCAATCCATAGACACCTATACAATGAATTTCACTTCCGCAAACTGTGAAAGTTTTCCCAGGGTAAGGAATCACTTGGCCAACACCACAACATTGCTCTTTCCCCCACTGTAGTGTGATCTTAGAGTTGGTATATATAGTTAAGGGGGTGTGAGGGTGAGGGCACAGCCCTTCACATTCGGGGGTGTGGGGTGAAACCCCCCACTTGGGTGGATTTGATATAGTGTGGTGTGTATTCCAGTGTGCTAGGGGGCAAGTGTTTCCTTGCCCTGGGGAAACTTTCGATGTTTGCCAATTTGGGTTTTGTTGTATAGCTGTCAATGGATTGGTATTCAGTAAAGAGTCATTTTGATGAGGTAATAATAGACACAATTTTTTTGCCTCTTTAGCTACAACCCCTGGAATACAACAAGAGTTCACCAATGTATATAGATTTCTGTTCCACTCAATTACAACAATAGGTATATTTTACTTCAGGCATTACTGGAGAATTCTTCCGTAAAATGAGGGTGCCTCTTCTTTTAGCTCAAAAGCCAGTACCTGCTAAAATGAAATAATTACTTAATGGGATGTTTATTTATATCTTTAATAAATAAATGTGTTTCATGTAGAAATGCTATTTGTGATTTATGTAATTGCAAGTATTTGAACAGACTCTTCCTCTTTACTGGATTATTCAATCCATTAATATTAATAGATATGCATTTAAAAATCAGACATTTATATAAGAGAGGGAAAAAAACACAGGTATGTTGAAATTGCATTTATGTACAGAACTTATTATACATCTTATATATAACAATATGAAATCTTCAGCTATGGACAAAACTTTTGAAACAAAAAAAATACTTAATGATGTAACCCTAAAACATTCTACCATTGAATAACGTATTCCTAGTTTGTTGAAAAAGATGAGCAAACTACCTCTCAAACTCTCCATTAGACTAATAAAGCTTAGCTCATGCTTCTGATTCATATTATTTTGTCTAATTTTTTTTAATATGCATCATCTTAAAAAAGCCTTTCTCTGACCCTCACAGTATCTTTTTGGTTTACTATAGGGAGGAAATCAGTTGTCATTTTCATATTTATTAACTTATAGGCGATAATGATTTTACATGTTTTTCTATTTTATTTACTATGTGTAAAATTGTGCATAGGATCATATGTTCATAAATTAGACTAGGTTAACAGTCCTTCTGGGCCATTCCAAGCCCAGCCAATTACCCCATATGAGAATGAAGCCCTGCACCTTGTGCTTATAAGGTGAACACGTTAACCACTATGCCAACCTCCCACCCTGGTAGACATATTTATATTCTTTAGCTATATACATATGTATTTATTCTGATCTCTTTCGGTTTCTGTACTATGTCTTGTACTATTACTATATTCCTAGGTTATATATTTTAGCTATAGTCCTAGTGTAGAGTGTCATATAATAGAAAATGTTATTTACCCTTATATTTTCGTTATCCTTTAATCTAGTACTACTATTAGAATCAGTCCTATTTTGTCCTTAAATGTTAAGTCTAATAGTATGTGAACTAACACCTGAAAAACCTTCCCTTTTAAGATTAAAACTTTCCATAATAAATTGTTCTGAGGTGTTAGGTTTTGTTATCATTAAAACGAGACAATAACAGAAAAAAACAATCCTAATTTTTATTAGAAGTGTCATTCTATAGGCTAGTGTATAAACTATCATTTTGGTATACTGCAAGCATTCAGAACTATTTAATAACTGACACTGGTTTAGAATGTAGTTCACTGCTTATTATCTACTCAAATCAGAAAAATTGGCTCCAATGCAGGAATCCACTTGAATGAAAAAGTTGTTATCAACCACAGTGTAGATAGAACAGACAATGAGGCACAAACCAGGAACTCAATGCAGATACAAAATACTCGATGCAGATAAAAATAAAAAGAATTTATTCCAAAGACAAACACACCGACTGAGCGCTTTCACCAGGTAAACTGGCTTCTTCAGAGTCATAAAAAACACACCCAGCATGCTGTTCTTAAATAGTGTTCAAATTGTCAATTATTCAATTGGTAAATACTTGTTAAAACAACCTGTTACAACAATCCGTATGAATGTTGAACTACTAAACATTTTTCTACTCTGAATGGCACAAACCACGCTTTTAAAATAAAATTTTTTCCTAAAACAGTATTACATTCCAAACAACAAGCATTAACAGAAATAGTATGTAGTGTTGTTTTGAATTACTTACAAAATAGATTGTTCGTAAGTATTGTAAAAATTATAAAAACATTTACCCTATAACTTCTGACAAAAAAGAAGAAGAAAAAGTTGTTGAAGTTATCAGAATATTTGAAGTGAACAGAATTTTACATATTTGAAATGTTTTGAATATTTTGTGTATTTTATATAAAATTAGCCCTATATTTCAGTAAGGGTTTTAGAGAAATATTCTCATTGATCCCAGGAAATGTTGTGGCATTCAATCTGATCTGCCACTCAATTTCATGTAATGCTACATAATTATTGATATCACAATGGTGACTTGATTTAACCCTGTCCACTACAAAAAATAAAATTTTTTTGAAATCGTGACACCCCTTAGAGTGTGTGAAAAGTGCATTGTGCTCGTCCCTTCTTCTAATAGAACCATAATGTTCTCTGATTCTTTCTTTTAAACTTCTCGTAGTCATGCCGATGTAAAATGCGTCACATGACATACAAGTAGCTATATACACACAATCTCTAGTCTTACAACTACATAAACCAGGACAAGCAATCATACGCCCAAAACTAGCTATAGAGAGATAAGCCCCTTCGGCTATAAACCTACACCATTTACAACAACCACATTTGCTCATGAGAGATTGTCTGTAACCATTCTCATTCCTTTCTAGAATGTTTTTCAAGTTAGGCCCCCTGCTGAAAACAATAGCAGGGGTGTTACCCAAAATTACTCTCATATCCCTACTCAAAAAATGGTTCCAAAGACCCCTCAGACTTGTACATATGTCAAATGAGGTTTCATTGTACTTCAAAACAAATGTAGGACCAACCCCAACAGTATTGTCACCTAAAGTTTCCTTGTTCACATTGACATGATGTGATGGAATGACTGTGGTTTTCAAAATTGGCATATATTTGCTGTTCCTCTTTTTATAAACTTCTCTTTTGCTTTTGATTAACAATGCTAGCGGATAACCCCTTTCGAGGAATAAACCTATGAGCGTGTACATCTCATTTTTGAATGTCGTGTCCTCACTAATCAACCTCGATAAGCAAACCATCTGGCCCTTCACCAAACCTTTTCTTTGATGCAATGGGTGACAACTTGCAAAATGTAACATGGAATTTGCATAACTAGGTTTCCTGTAGATGTTACTATTAAGACCCATACTACTCTTATAGATACTAATGTCCAAATAATTGGCATAATCCTGACTCCAGTTGTAAGTAAATTTAAGAAACCCAGAACTATTATTCAAGTACCCCATAAATTCCTCAACACTATTTTCATCCCCCTGCCAAAGGATTAACACGTCATCAAGGAATCTATTGTAAAGTAAAATATTTTCAGTGAAACCAGAACCAAAAATGTATGCCTTTTCCCAAGCCAGAAGGACTAAATTCGCAAAAACTGGGGCACAGCGAGCCCCCATTGCTACCCCAGTTTGCTGTTTGTACATTTCTCCTTCAAATGATAGGAAATTATTTTCTAAAACAAGTTCCATCAACCCATGACAAATCTCCAATTTTTCCAAGTCAAAACTAGGACTAGATAATAAACTGTCATAAAACAATTCAAGACCACTTTGATGCGGAATTACAGAGAACAAATTTATGACATCAATTGTCAAAAAACCAAAGTTGTCAATAACAGAACTATCAACCAAATTCAGTCTCTCAAGGCAATGCCACAAGTCCTTCAATATGTGCCCTGCATCCAATAAGGCTTTTTTGCAGTAATGGTCAACAAATGCTGCCAAAGGTTCAGTTTTTGAACCCTTGGCAGAAACAATTGGTCGGAACTGCAAATGTTCAGTTCCCTTGTGCACCTTCGGTATTCCAAAAAATTTGGTATTTTAGGGAATTTTACTAAAAGGTAATTGTATTCCTCCTCATTGATTACGCCTTGATATAAAGCATCCAAAAGGTACATGTCAATTTTCTGGTAAGCTACGTTAACCTCGTGCATAGACTGCTTATTATCTAACTTGTATTCATTGACATCTTAGCATATGGTTCAAAATGTTATGATTATTTACTATTTGACAGGAAAAAGTAACCTGGACAGTTCACAGAATTTTAGAACTCCTGCAGCATCACAAAAGTGTTCCTGACTCTATTTAAGCTGCTTCAATTAAGTGTTTATCAGCTACAACTCACACAAAAACATACACAAGTGAATCCAAGCCACCTCCACTCCATACACCAATCCCTCAAACCACCAACAAAAACAACAAAAACATTTCAAAGTATGTTAATCACTAAAAAGCTATTGTATTTAAAGAAATAACATTTAATCATTCATTAAGCACTATTTGTATGAGATGTTTAATATAAAGCAGACTTTCATTTTTAAAGGAGAAATAGAACACAAACTTGCCATTTAAGAATGATTATGTGTGATCCAAATTTAAGTTGTAAAAGTATGAATGTTACTCTAATTATTTGATAACGTTCCAATAATAACTTATATATATATATATATATATATATATATATATATATATATATATATATAAGAAACTATATTTTTTATACTTTGTTTACAGTATAGTATAACTTTCCTGGATGCTATTGCATGTCAAGTATACTATCAGTAGCAAGCATTCAGAACTATTGAATAACTGACAAGGATTAAAATGGAATTCAGTGTCTTTTGCTTATTATCTAACTTGTATTCATTGACATCTTAGCATATAATTCAAAATATTAAGATTATTTAATTTAAGACAGGAAGAAGTAACCTGGACAGTTCTCAGAATTTTAGAACTCTTACAGCATTACAAAAGTTCTTGTGACTCTAATTAAACTTCTTCAAGCTAGTCCTCATGACAAGGGCTTGCAAATGAACAGTTTATCAGCTACAATTCACACAAAAACATCCACGAGTGAATCCAAGCCACCTCCACTCCACGCATCAATTCCAAAACCCCTTCCAAACCACTAAAAAAAAGCTATTGTATTTAAAGAAATAGTATTTAATGATTTGGTAAGCACTATTTGTATGGGATGTTTAATATAAATGTATATAATATAAATAATATATATTTAAAGGAGACATAGCATATAAACATGGATGATTTTAAGAACCCAGAATGTAACTTAACATGCCTATTTAGTGTAATTTGTTGCATCTTGTATTATATTTAATAGTACATTACTCAGCTATGCCAAGATATCAGAAAGTGTGCCACCCAACATAAGTTTCATCATAATAATGATTAACTTTTAATAATTTATTTAACATTTGTTTACCGGGATAGTCCGACTTGGAATGCAGCCAGTTTTAAGCAGAGGCCCGAGGAGAAATGCTCCAGATGCATGTCTTTGTAACATGGGAGGAAACCAGAGCACCCAGAGGAAACCCACACAAATGCAAAGAGGACATACAGACTCCACACAGAAGTCACCCCAACTGAGAATCAAACCTGAGATCCTCTTGCTGTGAGGTGACCGCGCTACCACTACACCACTGCACCATCCAAATTAGATGAATAGTTTAACCTTTTAAACTCCAAGTGAAAATAAGTGACTTTAATTTCATATATAGCTAAAATAATCAGACTTTAACATTTTAGAAAGGTTACTAATAACTATTTCAAGTAGGGAAAGAAAGAAAGAAAGAAATGATTTACATTGTAATATGCAGCAGCTGTTCATAAGTATTCCAACACTTATTTAAATTAATCAGAATCCATAACTATGAAATCATTGATTTTCATTTGTCCTTCAGTTTTTTATTATTTTTGTTTTTTTATCAACCAACCTTCTCTTGTTGCATTTCTCTTCAAAAAAGTTGATATATTCCAGTCCATTTCTTGTTTTTTTTCTAGGATTTTATTTTTCTGCATAAACTCCATTGCATCTTCCAAGGTGCTAAAAATCTTCTTTCCTCCTGAAACGTGAATCCTTATTTTTTCTGGAAACAAGATTTGTGCTTTAATATTGTTTTTATTTAAGCTTTTAACAAGTGGCACCCATGCTTTTCTCTTGGACATCACTAATGCTGAATAGCCATTGTCAAATCTTATAGTATCTCCTTTAATTTTTAATTGGATAATTAGTCCATGCCGCTTTTAAGACTAAATCCTCATCTTGACTAGAGAAAAAATTTACAATTACTAACCTTGGTGAAGGTGTTTTTTTTCTAAAGATGTTAGAAAGTGATCTATGTGCCATTCTGATGCCAAAGGAAAAATCTTCAGGCAGGTTCAAAGTTTTAGGCAGCCAGGTATTAAGGAACTGAATCATACTGTCTTCCTCTTATTTTTCAGGAATCCCATAAATCCTGATGTTATTCCTTCTAGATATGTTCTCTAACTCTTCTATTTTATCCTGGAATAAGTTGTTTTGTTTGAGAAGAAATTCAATGTTATTCTCATTTTCAAGTAATTTTCCATCAAAATCAGACATTGCCTATTCTATATTTGAGATGTGTGATGATAGTTGTTTAAGAAATTTATTCAGCACTTAAACTTGTTTTTTACATTCCTCTTTGAAATTGTCCATTTTGCTTTCTAATTTATCTGTTTTTGCAGATAACTCACTGATGTTACTTAGTATAGCCTGTATATCTTTTTTTCATAGTACATTTCTGTACACTGGGCTTAGAGTGGCTCATTCTGAGACAATTAGTTCTTTCTAGTTTTCTTGACAGGAAAAAGCAATTAAAAGAGTTTCAAACTTGTTATTTTTTTCATAAATCTTTCAGCAGATGTTCAATTAAGATTGGAAATGTTGTCTTTGAATTTTTTAAATCTTATCAGTGATGATAAAGGGACCAAACAACATCCCAGGCTGTGTTCTACATAGGTTAAAACAGGAATTAGCATCAGCACTGAGCACCCTTTTCAATCACAGCCTAAACACTGGCTTTGTCCCAGCATAATGGAAAACAGCTACCATCATCCCTTTGCACAAAGGGGTTGCATCCACAGACTCTGGGAACTATAGACCCATTAGCTTGACTAACCTTATCTGCAAGGCCATGGAACAAATCATCATGGACCTTATTAACAAAGACATAGAAAATCTCCAAATGCTCAATCCTACCCAGTTTGGCTTTGTCAAGTGGAGATCATGCCTGTTAAACTTGGTGTAGTTCTCTGAGACTGTCACCAAAGCCCTAGACAAGGGCATATCTGTGCATATGGCCTACCTAGACTTATTCAAGGCCTTTGAAACAATCCCCCACTCAGGCATCATTGATAAACTCACCCAGCTTTGTATCAACCTATATATTGTCAGGTGGATTGCAAACTGGCTCACTGATAGAACTCATACAGTCAAAATAGGGGACTCCACCTCCTCCAGCAGACCCATAACCAGTGGTGTCCCACAGGGATCAGTTCTGGGACCCCCCCCCTACTGTTTGGAATCTACTTCTCCGAAGTACAAGCTAAAACTTAAGACTATGGCTGACAGAGTTTTCTGTTGACTGCAAACTGGGAGGGATCACTGAAACCCCTAATGATGTCTGCATCTTGCAAGAAGGTCTCACACAGACTAATGACTGGTGCCAAACTCATAGCCTTAACTCATTCACTCCAATGGAGCTCAGGAAGTTTGCATTGCAACTTCCGATGGGTAGAGCCTACGCTTTTTGACAGAATCAAATTACGTCCTCACATTTCAAACTAATATTCATATCTCTGGAACCATAGGGGTTAGGAAAGAAGTATGAATGGCAAACTCTTCAGCACAAGCTATTTTTATAGTTGTAGTATTCTTTAGGTTGTAAGCCTTAAACTGAATTTTATAAGTCACAGTAAACGCAGTAGCTATTACATTTGTAATATTTCATAAACAACTTACAATATCTCAGCAACCACTCAAGTTACACACATTTTGTCAGCAGCATTTTATTCAGCTAACTGAGTGCTTTCATATGAGGCTAAAGAGTTCTGTCTGTATTACTTGGTTGTTGATATATTTAGAAAAATGTGAAAATTATATCTATATAAATTAACAGTTAATATCTATTTACCTACATTAGACAGAGGTCAAATATTAATGCACCCGAGTTTGCCATCATCTAAGCTTTAAGATGAAATATTTTAAGCCTTGTACATAACATGGTTTTGAAATTATTGATGCAAATATGAACAAGCAATATTTGATGCCTAGAGACCTAAGTAGGAGTTAACTGCAAATGTACCTGGAGGCATCACTTGTTTGTAATGAGTTAAACTTAATGCATAAAATGTATTATCATCCCCTTTGGCAAGAGTGATGTTCCTGCAAACTACCACATCAATAGCAATACTCTAAGTACACAGTCAGTGGTGAGAGATCTGGGCACACAGGTTGACAGCAACTTTACCTTCGATCAACATGCCTTCAAAGTGGTAAGAAGGCCATTTTATATTGCTCATCTCATAGATAAGGGCATTGCCTCCAGAAAAAAAGAGTTTATAATCTCCCTGTACTCTTCCCTCATCAAGCCAATAATAGAGTACAATGCTTCCTTTGGTATGTTCCTTTCCAAACACCTGCAGCAATTGGAGAGACCACAAAGGTTCCTTACAAAGAAAATTCAGGGTCTTCAAGATCTGTCCTATGCAGACAGACTGAAATCATTGGCACTTTACTCTGTGTCATACAGACTGCTCAGAGATGACCTGTGCCTTGCATACAGAGCAATGTCTAACCCAGCTTTAATGGAAATGCTGCACATTCACATGTGGCACATAGGTCCCTCACTCCAAGAACCTTAACCTGGTATGTGACATCAACAGAACTTACTGGAGAGACAGATTTGTCTCACACAGGTTGCCCCACCTTTGGAACAAGCTTCCTATTCATATTAAACAAAGCCCCTCATTGGCCCTATTTAAGAGTAACTTGGACAATTGGATGGGTAACTGGAAATTTGCCCTGGGGGGTTCCACCTGTGTTCCTCTTGGACAAGGTCAATAGGTGCTGATTTTAGTGTCTGCTTGAACGAGAAACCCTTGGGCACATGGATTAAACTTGGCTAGGCTTGTCAGGGCCCTGAGGCTATTAGCCTAGTGACCTCCAATGATCCTATGATCCTATTTAGCAAAGCCAAAACACAGTGCTGTTAACTGCTCACCATCTTGGCCACACCCCTCATTTATCATTTTTCTTATAACATCCTCATTGTTATTCTTCCATAACTGACACCCACTCCTTCTTCCACAACCATAATCTAATTTTTTGCAATGTAGCTGCCAAAATCTATTTCCCATTAAATAAAAGTCCATTCACTCTTTTATTCCAAATAACCCATATTACATAAAATAAATTCTTACCTATCCTTCTCACATATTCTTTCTCTTATAATATCCATATATAATCATATTCATATCTATATTGTTTGTGTCATTAATATTATCAAAAACATTTCTTCACACAAGTTTTTCCAAAGTTTCACCACTCTTTTACATTTCAAAAATGCTTTGTTGTCTCTTCCTCACACTCTTTCAGCTTTCTTTTTATATGGCATATTCCACTTTACTAGTAACTTTTTTATTATCAGTCTCCAAAGGATATCCTGACCACTATCATCTAGGTATACCAAATTTTTCTTACTTTAATGGCTTTAATCACTTCCTCTTCTTGTAAAACTTCCTATAGATTTCCATAATAATATTGTGTCATCACATTATTATACCACAACCTTCTATCATTCTCTTTATCATCATTTATTTTCCATGTTAGTATTTGTTAATTTTTAATTTCTTTATTTTTACATACTTTGTCTGTTTTTCTTATTGCCATTATCTCCCAAAACTTTTTCTACTTATAATTAGCATTCTCACTATTGATTTATCATATTCTTCTCTTACCTACTTTAATAATTTGTGTATGTTTAAAGAAGCAGAATAAACAACTTGATATATTAACCCCAATCCTCTTCTTCTTCACTAATATTCAACACACTTCTTTTCATGGGTTTAATCTTGAACCCTGTATGAAAGAAAACACCAGTTGCACAATTTCCTTTTCATATTTTTTGGGGATCATATAAGCATTTGACATACATGCTGTTTTCCCATTATAGAGAATTCACTACATAAAACTTTTTCTTTAATGCTAATCTATGTGTCCTCCACAAAAGACGTATTTCTTCATTTCTTTTATCAAACCCTTCCATTACATAATTTTCTGCAAATTTTATCCCTGGCAAATACATTTCATTCACTGAAAAATACACACCTCCAGTTTCTACCATCTCATCCAAACTCTTATTTTTATATTTATTCAGCATCATTTCCATTTAGATAAACCAACAGTTTCCTCATCCAGATTTTGTTCTTAGTGACTAGAACTATATTGTCTGTATATGTGAAAACTTATGGAATCACCACCTCCTTTTGGACCATATATCAAGCATCTTTCTTTTTATAAGCTACTTCACTCACTATCACATTTATTACCAATGCAAACAATATTCCACTCATGGGACATCCTTGTTTTTTACCGCACTTCATGCATATTTCTTTCCACAGCCACCCATTTACTAACACTTTCACACCACTATTTTGATATCCAGATATACACACTCTCCTAATTCAATTACTTATTCCATAAAATCCCATAAAGCATCATATCCTACTCTAATGCCTTGATAATATCATCTACCATAAGTTTCACATCCTTTTTTTTACTTATGATATCACCCACAATTTTTCTCATGGACAGTAGGAATTCTTGACTTACTTTCCATTTCATACAATATATGCTTTCTTTCATAATATCCTTCATCTTTCCTTCCATTCTGTGCTGTATTATTCTCATAAAAATTATAATCAGTGTTATTTAACGTAATAGGTCTCCAATTTTTTATTTAATTCTTCTCCTCTTTCCTGCATATAAACTTTAATATCCCACTACATAACTCTTTATAAACAAAAATCCTTCAACCATTTATTCAATACACTTACAAAATACTATATTTGCCAATTTATTAATTTCTGATTATTCTTGAAATAATTTTTATTTTCCATTCTCTCTTATTTTCCTTCTTTTTACTCTTGTACATATCTTCTACATGCTCTACCACAATACCACTATTTTTTACATTTTTCATTTTCCTCATTATACTAATATGCTCCTTTACTATTTTACACAAATATACATATACCTCCTTCGTTTACCCTCTCTGTCTAAACAGTAATGCCTTAATTATTTCTCAATTTTTTATATATTTCTTTTTCTATGTCTTGTATCATTCTCTTAATTGTCTTATACATTGTATATATTTTTCCCATGCTTCATTTTTCTGTCCTTTCTTATATCATCCTGACATTGGAAAAAAAATATATACTTCTTTTTAAATTCAATCCACCATCCAGACCAGTTTTGATAGAAGTTCTTCATGGTGCTGTGTTGCTTCTATAATTGTAATAGTTCCCACCCTCCAATTTCATCCCATACTTTCTCATTTATTACTTTTATTGCCTTTCCTATTTTAACATACTCCCTTTCTTCCATTACCTCTATCCATATTGCTAAATGGTTTGAAAAATGCATCACAACTGTATTACCATTTTATACCCCAAGCTTTGCTATAATACAAAATAATACAGAAACACTGGCAACAGGCATACTGTTCAGATCTCTCTCTCTCTCTCTCTCTCTATATATATATATATATATATATATATATATATATATATATATTTTTTTTTATTATTATTTTTTTTTTGCTAGAAATCTATGGACTGCTTTCTCTGTTTCTACTTCTATAATACAAAATAATCAGTTTCAGATCCAAGTGAGCCCCTTCTATGAGTCTATTGACTTTTGTTTCCTCAAATCTAATTTACCACATTTTATCACTTCCTGTATTTTTTACATCCTTCCCTTTCTTGTTTTTACATTTTCCCCTTAAATTACAGTTAAAGTCCCCTGCAATTATAATTTTCATGTTAACTACCAGATAGTCTAATATTTCAAGAATCATAATCATTCTTCTTTCCGTGCTAGTGATAAACACATTCTGTCCACCTCACACGAACAACAGTTAACCTTCCCATCCTTATCATCCTTATCATCATTGCATCTAGTATTTTCAGAGGTTTATTTTTTTACATAACAGACTTGAGAGTGTAACTATCCACTGTGGTGCATCGGTAGCATTGTTGCCTCACAGCAAGAGGTTCTCACGTTCGATTCTCGGCTAGAATGTGGGGTGCCTTCTGTGCGGAGTCTGCATGTCCTCTCCACGGTTGGGTGGACGTTCAAAAGACATGCGTAATGGGTGTGCCTTCGTTGAAGATTGAACGTTGAGCTGGCACCTCGGCGTTCATGAAAAATCTGCCAATCATTAGCGGACCAGAGTTCCGCTGTGACGACCCCTAACCAAGAAAAGCTGAAAGACACAACAACTTGAGAGTGTAACTATTAATGTTTTTAGACTTATAAGTGAATAGGGATTCATAAAGCTTATCACAAAGTGTACACTATGTCTGCACTTTGTGTAACCTTTCTGAGTGAAAAGACAGCAAAAGCACTGTGAAAAGTTACTTCAAGGTGTACACATAGTGTACACTTTTTGTGGTAACCTTTATGAATCCCGTGATAGGTGTTGGTTCAGGTAAACTTTTAAACAAAGCCATTTCTGGTGAGCCTAGTCCCATGAGTTTGAATAATAGTATAGAATGTGAAACTATATCAAATTATTTATATAGGTCTAAAAATAAGAATGCAACTAGTTCACACTGATTTGCTCTTTTACATATATAGTTATGAAAGTTAGTAATGTGATTTCTGTGCCATAGCCTGGACTTAATCCATACTTTTTTTTCTAAAAATTAGGGGAAGTGCTGCTAGGAAATTATCAGAAATCATAAAGAGCAGCTTGACTATTATGTACAAGATGCATCTAAAAACTTAACAAAACAATTCTCCTCTGATAAAACACCAATTTCCAACTTGTTCCATGGTACTGACTACCTTATAATTGTACAGAAATTTAGAGACCATTCCCTCAATTGTGACTATTCCCATAGTGAATCATGACCTATCAAAAAACAAATACAACCTGCACTAATGATGAACTACTAACACAGTTAACTTTTCACAATGTTAACTCTTATCATATAAATTGCTGCTGCTTCATATGATGCCATATATGTCACCCACAGCTGGAAATCTTTCAGAAATTCTTCAAAGGGTGAATATTTTAGCCATACCACTAAATATATGTAAGAATAGAAATATTATTAGGGAATTCTTCCCCAAATTTTTGAAAGGCTGTAATTGTAACACTTTATGAAGATGGCCCATCGAAGCTGTTTATAAACGATGGTCCTACAGCTGCAGTCTCCCACACTTAAAACGGTTCCGCTTCATATCATCAAATTATCATTTCATCGAATTTCAAATCAGCAAAACCAAATCGTTGAAAACTCATTTTGTCGAAAACTCATATCATCGAATCTCAAATCACTGAAAACTATAAAGCAACTAGAAATAACATTCCACAAAGTTTTTACTACATTTATGCAGGGGGTCAAGCCCCCCCTGCACCCCCCACACCCCCCATCAATAAATATACCAACTCCAAGGTCGCACTACAGTAGGGGAAAAAGGTAATTTCCCAACCCCACTGTAGTACGACCTTGGAGTTGGTATATTTAATTATGGGGGGATGGGGGGGTGGAGCCCCCCATATGAGGTGTGCTGGGGGACTTGCCCCCCTGCATAAACATAATAAACAGTGTCTGGGATGTTATTTCTAGTTGCTTTATAGTTTTCAATGATTTGAGATTCGAAGATATGAGTTTTCGACAAAATGACTTTTCGATGATTTGGTCTCGATGATTTGAAATTTGATGAAATGATAATTCGATGATATGAAGTGGAACCCTTAAAACACCTCAAAACAAGATCACATAAGAAACAACAATCTCCTTGCTGATACATAAAAATGCCACTATATTTTTATGGACTGAAATCAGCTTTATGTGTAGAGTACAAGTATGTCTACAATGAAAGTAAGGGAAAATATGTCCATGTTATATCCCTTGTCTTCTACAAGACATTTGACAGAGTGAGGCTTACCCTGTGCACTCTATAAAACAAATTGTGGATGTACCATTCCCAGGTTACTTCTGGTTTATTAGATACCTGCAGAACTGAAGACTGTCAGATAGAAAAATAAATAACTGAAAACCAAGGCTGAGAGACAAAACAGTGGAATAATCCAAACAGAAATAGCGTATTCAAAATTTATTTATCCGCTTTCGTCCGTAGACTTCATCAGAATAAAATCCAACATGTTCATACTCATTAAATACTCGCAAACACAAGTAAAATCAATTAAACAATTAACATTAAAAAACGCCCTCTTGCACTGATCAACTAATTGAACTATTAGAAAAATGAAGTAAAACCATGTCTACATCTTTTTTAACTTGTAATGTACGATGCTTTAAAAAACACTTTATATTGACGGACTCGTTGAGTCCTGGGTGGCAATCTGATCGCAATCTGATTTGCCATACTGTCTCACGTTGCAACAAATAATTTTTAAAATCGCCATCTCTCATGTCCCTATGGCAAACTTCCAAAATAGAAAATAAAAATTTTTTAAAAATACAACATGCCAAAGAATGTTTATAGAGAGCATTAGTATCGTCTCTTGTTTTAATACTGTATAAATGCTCTCTAATGCGAACCTTTAATTGTCGTGAGGTCATACCCACATAGTATGCTGGACATGTGGAGCATAATGCTATGTAGATGACCCCCTGAGTACTACAATTAACTGATCCAGGAACTTCAATAGTTCTATCAAAGGAAGCTACAGAAATGTATGGACCTGTGGAAATGTAACGACACATGTTACAAGCGTGACAGCAGTGCATACCCTTCCTATTGGATGTCAAAGTACATACCGTCTTATTCAATGCACCTGTGTCGTCATGCTCTAAAGCTTTTTTAATATTAAAATAATTCTTTTCAACAAAAAAAGGTTTGTTACCCAATATTTTACAAATATCCGAGTTGCCTTGAATAACTCGCCAGTTCTGTTCTAATAGGCGTCGTATACGCCCACTATCAGAACTCATATTAAAACTACAAACAGGTTTCTCATAATTCTGGTTAATTTTCCTGTTTGTCAAACCATCATAACTACTTGATGTTGTTAAACTTAATATAGAAGGATAACTATCTTTTCGTTTTTGAAAAATTTCATCAGCTGAAGCACTAATCAATTTCTTTTCATATCCTCTGTTCAAAAATAATGAAGAAATAAAATCAAATTCTTCTAGTAAATCTACTTCTTTTGACGTCATTCGACATGCCCTGATGAATTGACCTCTAGGGATGTTTTTCGTGACATGTCTAGCATGTCCACTTCGAAAATGTAAATAAGCATTATTAAATGTTTTCTTCCTATAAATGCGACTATGAAATCTACCTTCTTCCATGTCCCATATAAGAGAAATGTCTAGAACATTAACACACAAACCTACTTGTCCGATGGTAAACTTTAAATAATTTGAAAAAGAATTGATATCTGACAAAAAATTATTGGCAGTGCAATGATCACCTTCTATGACAAAAAACAAATCATCCACATAACGTGAATAAAAAGAAATGTTAAAGTTCTTCCTCAACACTGGCATGAATTCTAACTCCCAACAAGCCATCACTAAATTGGCATATGCTGGCGCTGCTGATGACCCCATTGCTACTCCTCTTTTTTGTCTGTAAAATTTTTCTCCAAACAAAAAGTAGTTGTTATATAAAACTATATCTAATAACATACAAATAGTGGAGATAGCAGAATGGCTATATTCAGGTTTATTTTTTACCAGATAACCTCTTATGGCATCAATGCCATCTTCATGGGGTATACAGGTATACAGTGAAATGACATCAACAGTTAATAAAAAGTGTCTCTTTGGATCAAACAACTTGCTTAAAGCATAGCTGTTAAACTTAAACAAGAAATGCCAAGAATCACGAGTAAAGGATTCATGCTTCTCAATGATAGAACCTAAAATGGCATCTAAAACTAAAGAGATGCCTTCAGTGACTGAATGTGGAGACGACACTATTGGTCTAAACGGTGGATTAACTACTGATTTATGTGTTTTAGGTATTCCAAACATTACCCCTATTCATGGTTTATCAACAAGACAAAAATTGTACATTTCAAAACTGATGTCGCCAGACATTAAGGCTTCATATAACTGTGAATGTATAAAACGCTGACTACGATGTATATCTGAGAGTACTACTTCATCATATTCATCAGTGTTGTTCAAAAGTTCAAACATCTTATCTTTATAACAGTTTTGTGTCATGATTACTATGTTGCCCCCCTTGTCACTCTTCATGAACCTGAATTGGTTTGTTAAAGCAGTTAAGTTCTTTAAAGCTTTTCTCTCAATTTCTGTCATGTTTGAATGACAATTGGGACTACGTTGCAACATTTTACCAATATCCTGTATGCACAATTCTTCAAACACCTTTATGGTGTGATGCAAAGTCGGAGAATAACTAGAAGGTTTGTTAAAAACATTCTGCCTATCAACTGGCGTAAAATACATTAAATAATGCAAATTTAATTTTCTCGTGTATTTTTTAAGGTCAATTACTGTATTAACATAGTTAGCTCTTAAGCTGGGAACAAAATTGAAACCCAGCTTTAAAACATTCAAATCCTGTTGGGAAAAAACATGATCAGTTAAATTTATAATGCTAAAATTATTACAGTCATCAACTATGTCTCGTCCCGGAGGACTGAGAATTCAAAATGTCCTGCTTCGGGTCAGAACAGTTTTAAATCCGATTATTTCTTCTTGCCGAAAAAAGCCGTAGAAGAAGGATTCACAGTCCGTGCACTCAAGGTGCCGCTAGAATTAGACCCAGCCTTGGCACCAGCAGCCTTACCATCAGCAACTATTGATGGAAAGTTAGTGTCATTCAATACTAACAAATCTGTATCATTATCAGTCGTCACAGAAACTTTGTCATGTTGCACAGAATTAATTCCTGATGAACAATCACCAATAGAGACTGTCTCTTTACTTAAAGGCACGTTATTAGTGCCTACTGTTTCTTTATAAGTAACGCTGGCAACAGTAGATTTCAACAATGGTTCTTTGTTGAAAGCACTTTTGTTGTACCCTTTATAATTATTTACTTTACCAAATTTACTGGGAACTGCAAAATGGTTATATGCTGTCTTGTTCTTATAGGAAGCAATGTCACGCTCCAACTTCCCATGCTTTCTGTTAACATTATCAACAGTGTGTTGTTCAATGTCATGCAGAATATCAGTAATTAACTCATTAAAGTGATCTTCAGAAAGAGTATGTTTGAAAAAGGACTCAATATCAGTTATTTCTCTTTTGAGACATTCCATTTTTTCATTATTGTTGTCAATTAATAACCTCAAGAAGCGCAAACCTGCTTCATTGAAAAAACTGACAAGTGTATCAAACATTGGCTCACCTGTATTTACACCATTGGGACATTTGAAAAAACGGAGCCCTTTGGGTACGATGTTTAGGTCAATACACCGAGAAAAATAACAATTCTCCAAGTCTATCGATTTGTAACGTTTGAGCAGTTTGGTTAACTGCTCACGTTTGTGATAGAAACCCTCGTTGTTAAACTTTGTAGCAGGGCTTCCCAAGGACGAGAAAGGATTTCCGACACGGCCGAAGACTTGCTCAAGCGAACCTCGACCAATAGTGCGCTGCTGTCTTTCTGTGAAAACTTTCTTCACAGATGAAATGTTTTCACATTCAATGACAGTATCCATCTCATGAAATGACTCGTCCAAGTTAGTGCCTTTAACATCCGTTTTAGTTTCGTTTGCTTTCATTACTAAGAATTTTAAAGAGTTATTGATTTCTTTCAAAGTTGCCGCCAACAAACAGTTTAAAGTGACAGTCTCCTCAGTAGGTGTAGGGTGTATCGTTAGATTCAACAAAGCTTCGTCGTCAACATCCGCCATGGTAATAGCACGTAAGAAACCAAGAACAAAAGGTGCTGGTAAACAAACAAATAAATAACTGAAAACCAAGGCTGAGAGACAAAACAGTGGAATAATCCAAACAGAAATAGCGTATTCAAAATTTATTTATCCGCTTTCGTCCGTAGACTTCATCAGAATAAAATCCAACATGTTCATACTCATTAAATACTCGCAAACACAAGTAAAATCAATTAAACAATTAACATTAAAAAACGCCCTCTTGCACTGATCAACTAATTGAACTATTAGAAAAATGAAGTAAAACCATGTCTACATCTTTTTTAACTTGTAATGTACGATGCTTTAAAAAACACTTTATATTGACGGACTCGTTGAGTCCTGGGTGGCAATCTGATCGCAATCTGATTTGCCATACTGTCTCACGTTGCAACAAATAATTTTTAAAATCGCCATCTCTCATGTCCCTATGGCAAACTTCCATATGGCGATTTTAAAAATTATTTGTTGCAACGTGAGACAGTATGGCAAATCAGATTGCGATCAGATTGCCACCCAGGACTCAACGAGTCCGTCAATATAAAGTGTTTTTTAAAGCATCGTACATTACAAGTTAAAAAAGATGTAGACATGGTTTTACTTCATTTTTCTAATAGTTCAATTAGTTGATCAGTGCAAGAGGGCGTTTTTTAATGTTAATTGTTTAATTGATTTTACTTGTGTTTGCGAGTATTTAATGAGTATGAACATGTTGGATTTTATTCTGATGAAGTCTACGGACGAAAGCGGATAAATACATTTTGAATACGCTATTTCTGTTTGGATTATTCCACTGTTTTGTCTCTCAGCCTTGGTTTTCAGTTATTTATTTGTTTGTTTACCAGCACCTTTTGTTCACTGTCAGATAGAAGCCTCCCAAAACATTCCCTCTTTAGTAAGAGTTGTAGTACCTCAGGGGTCTCTATTGCTTCCTGTTTAGTATCAACATGTGGAAATACTAGGGATACTCTTGCCTAGAACAATGAGGAATATTCAAAATTATTTTTTTCCTGCAACAACTTAAATGCAGTCACAGGTATTCACCATAATTTTTCAACAAGCTCCAACAATGGGTCTTAAACTTAATGGTCCCACATAAGCAAATATATGGTATTTGCCCTCAAAATATGCAGTCAGACAGAAGTAATCTATTGATGACAATATAAAGGACTCTTGGGAACATCAATGAATTGGGTACATCATATACATTTTTTATTTAACATTTGTTTACCAGGAAAGTCCGACTGGGAAAGAGCCCATTTTGAGTAGAGGCCCAGGGAGAAATACTCTAGATGCATGTGTTTGGAATGTGGGAGGAAACTGACACAAATGCAGGAAAGACATGCACACTCTGCACAGAAGTCACCCCAGCTGAGAATCGAACTGGAGAACCTCTTGATGTAAAGTGACAACACTAACTGCTGCAGCACTGTACCACCCAAAATATTTGGGATTGTCACTGACCACAACTGATGATTTGAGTTCCCTGTTTATAAAACAGACAATTCAACTGATAGGCATGTTATTTTAGGCACGAAACCTACTTTACCCCAACTGAAATGAGTACAATAATGCAGACCATATTCTTACAGTATTTTGGCTACTTGTGTGTCTCATTTCTGTTAATTAACCTGTCCAATGCTGTCCCACACATACTGCTCAGACTGTAGAGCTCACTCATTACTTGTTTCAGGGATTTATCATCTGTCCCTCAGTTTAACACCATCACAATGTCTTTCATAAACAACATATGGATCTGCAACAGCAGCAATAGTAATACCACATGTTCACCTTCCCTATCAACTATGCTTCTTACGGGCATCAGTTCCTGCTATACTACTCTTTAATACCACTTTAACTTGCTTCAGTAAAAATGTACATTGCAGAAGAACACGTAGAGCCTAACCAGCTTTGATCGGTACTATGAACTTCTTGTAGACTCATATGACAATTAAAATTTTGTATTTTAATTATTAAGTTTGAAGGGATCCCTACCAGATGATTGAATTTCCGAAACTTCAAAAATCATATGGTTGGGACCATATCATTGAATTTTTGGAAATTTGAACATTAAAAAGAATAAAATAAAAACTTTTTTTTTTTTTTTTTTTTTTTTACAATTTTGCAGGGGGTTGCCCCCCTGCTCTCCCCAGACCCCCTACAAATGAACTATACCAACCCCAAGATCACTACAGTGAGAAAAAGGGTACATTTCCTTATCTGTGCTGTACTGTGATCTCTATTCAAAACGTTCCAAATTTCAAAACTTTGTTTTGAAGTTTTGAAACTTTAATCATCTGATAGGGATCCCTTTGAAGATATTGTTTAGTTATTTAATCTCTGTGTGCCTTGCTCAGTAATGTTGCAATAACCTAAATTTTTTTTTTCTTTCATCTATTTTAATCTGTCCAAATTATGTATTTTACAAACTGATTTATTTATTTATTTATTTACTGAATTGCTTGATTAATTGATTGATTTATCTTTTATTGACTGGCTTAGTTCCATTAGGCAATTAGCCCATTTTGAGGGGAGACCCAAGATGGTTAGTATACTTGTAGGGAAAATTTGGACGGGGCATCAGCAAACTTCCTCTACTCTTTTTGATGTGTGCCATGAAATCTTTTATATCCACCGCAGCTGCCACCAACTCAAGCAGACAGGACCTTAGTTTAACATTTAAGTGTTTCTTCCCATGTACCGCTTTTAATGGGTTCTGTCTGTCTGAGTGTGTCATATAGTTTTTCAGTGTTATTCAGTTCTTATTAACTATATACAGGTGAGTATAGCCATGATTTCATTTGTTCTCTTGACCACTCCTTGAACAAAGCATTGGAACAATGCCATTTATAGTCACTGATCAGTACATAGTTTGTGATACAGGAAAAATGCAGCAGTGATGCCTACCATTCCTCCGAGATATAGTGATCAAGGCGATAGCTATAATAACCTGTGGGGTATAGAAATGCAGTGTTCTTGATGGGAATGTACAATGCTCTAATCCCCTAGAAATTTAGATGAAAAAGAATACAATGTGGGGAGGATTATAAGGTGTTAGGGAGTCTGAAGTAAAATAACTGGCTATGCATAGCTACATAGTGCAATTAACCTGTAAGCTGATTAGCTTTGATGAATTTTATGAAAAAAACATGGCTTTTGTGTATGTCAATCATATGTTTCACTGAGATAAAAAATGCAAAAATATGAAACCTAATGACTTGTAATTTGCTCTGAATAGTTTATGGTGAGTTGGTGCTGGCAAGCTTGCATTCACAAAACTGCCACTTTAAGAATGCAAATAGCTCCTTCCACCAAAATGGACCTTGCCTGTTATCAAAATAAATACATAATAAAGAAGTAATTAGTTTATTAGTTTGCACCTGTATTTACAAATAATGTGTGTTCTTCATAAACATTGTATGCTGTGGAGAAGGGCCATAATGAGCCATTATTTACAGTCTTGCCAGAAAGTATGGCCATAGTACTCCAGGTACAGAGCATTGATGTAAACAATCCCCTCTAAATTGTACACAATTTAAAAACACAACCTTTGTATGGCCTGGTCCCAGTGGAGTCATCTAGGAGATTCCATCTGCTTACAATCAAATGGTACTGCACTTGTCAGAACAGTATTTCTTCTTCCCTGCTGATATGCTGCTCAGCATATATAACTGAGCAGCATATCAGTGCTGAAGTTTAAAAAAGAAATGCATTTACACAATAGTAAAAGCCTTGCCAGAAACAAAGTCCCCTGAAGTGCAAGCAACCCTGTTACCAGAACCACACACTCTTCCCCGCCACCACATAGTGACACTACCAACTCCACCAATTGGAGTTTCCACAGTCATTCCCACATTACCATAATGTGGCAGATTAAACAATAAAACATTTTTTATGAGTCTCTCTTAGGCAAATTACAAATGAGAGCAGCAACTTAGTAAGGTATAATATACCTTAATAAGAAGCTACTTGAAGTAACTTGGTAAGGTATAATATACCTTAATAAGAATCTACTTGAAGTAACTTGGTAAGGTATAATATACCTTAATAAGAAGCTACTTGTAGTAACTTGGTAAGGTATAATATACCTTAATAAGAATCTACTTGAAGTAACTTGGTAAGGTATAATATACCTTAATAAGAAGCTACTTGTAGTAACTTGGTAAGGTATAATATACCTTAATAAGAAGCTACTTGTAGTAACTTGGTAAGGAATAATATACCTTAATAAGAAGCTACTTGTAGTTACTTGGTAAGGAATAATATACCTTAATAAGAAGCTACTTGTAGTAACTTGGTAAGGTATAATATACCTTAATAAGAAGCTACGTGTAGTAACTTGGTAAGGTATAATATACCTTAATAAGAAGCTACTTGTAGTAACTTGGTAAGGTATAATATACCTTAATAAGAAGCTACTTGTAGTAACTTGGTAAGGTATAATATACCTTAATAAGAAGCTAATTGTAGTAACTCGGTAAGGTATAATATACCTTAATAAGAAGCTACTTGTAGTAACTTGGTAAGGTATAATATACCTTAATAAGAAGCTACTTGTAGTAACTTGGTAAGGTATAATATACCTTAATAAGAAGCTACTTGTAACTTGGTAAGGTATAATATACCTTAATAAGAAGCTACTTGTAGTAACTTGGTAAGGTATAATATACCTTAATAAGAAGCTACTTGTAGTAACTTGGTAAGGTATAATATACCTTAATAAGAAGCTACTTGTAGTAACTTGGTAAGGTATAATATACCATAATAAGAAGCTACTTGTAGTAACTTGGTAAGGTATAATATACCTTAATAAGAAGCTACTTGTAGTAACTTGCAAAATGCAACTCTACAGCTGACTGTATGCAAACAGTAATGCCCAACAGGGTATGCATTACTATTTAATGTCTGCCCAGAGGTGCTGTGAGGTCCAATGCCACAGTAACACAAACCCTGAAGGGCATTATTGTGCTTAGAATTGCGTGTCTGGTTCTGAAGAAGTCTACAATGGACAATGAAGTAGATGAACTTGCTTAACTATTCCATATTTTTCTAATAAGAATGGTGATTTACGTTGGGTTGTGATAATAAAACAGTGGTTTTGCTTCAGATTTGGACATCTTTGAGTAGCTTCTGTGTTTTACTTAGTTGGGTTATGCTGCCACACTATGTGTCTGTAAAATTGTGTTTTACTAATATATAAATTTATATATATATATATATATATATATATATATATATATATATATATATGCAAAATAGTTCCTCCATCTAATGTTTCAGCCTTGCTCTAGTATATATAAAGGGTGTTGGAGGAAGTATTTTACATCTAAAATACAAAACGTTTAAAAATATCCAGATATGTGCTTTATTTTTGGTCCCTTCCTCCTAACTATGTGATGTGTTGTCAATCATTGAGGACTGAAGTCACTGAATAATGACATACATTTGAGTTTCAGACTTTATTTCCTTCAGAAAATGCATGGTGACACAAATCCTGTTATTCAAGCAACTTTCTAACTTTATAAGAGCAATATTTAAAATTTGTTTCTATTTTTGAACTTTTGTTCCCCCTTTATTTTAGGCTTTATCCAGATTTCTTGAGCTAAGAGGTATGCAAACCTCTTAACTTCCGCTGCCACTGCTCAATCGATGTGACTGTCTATCTCTCTCTTACTCACACACACACACACACACACACACACACACACACACACACACACACACACACACACACGCACACCTGCATACATGCACGCAAGCATGCATACAATGACACATGCAGACAGAAACATAAAGACACACATGCACACACACACTTTTCTTTCTTTTTTATGTTTCTTTTAATTTTACACTCGCTAAACAGCAAAAGGGCTGTTTAGTGACTGCAAAATAAGGACTCGATCGTTCTCACTCTTACTTTCATACACAAACACACACACACACACACACACACACGCACACACAATTTTTATTTTTTTTTATTTTACACTCACTGAACAGCAAAAGTGCTGCTTAGAGAACATAAAATTATGGTGGCCATTATCTTATTACAGCCCGAGCTCAGTAGCAGCTTAAAATGCTACTATGAAGCAGCGGACTCATGTTTCAGTTGGCATTACCTGTCAGTAACACCCTGCTGGAAAATGTTCATTCTTGCACTTTATCAGGATTTCCATCTGAAGCAGTTTGACTATAGAAGTTGTGGGGAAGTGCTGGTCTGGGATACCAACAGGAATGACTCTGGAGGCAGGGTTAACTATAACGATATTGTATATTTAAATTTTAGCACAAAACAAGTAGCCTGGAAACCTTCTTCTGCCATCAGGAAGAACCAGTAAATGAAATATAGTAAAAAACAAAATCTCTAATTTGATACTAAAATCAATGCAAGCAGTATCAGTACACTCAGTATTAAGCAATTTTATTGAAGGTTTTTAGCCTGGTGAATAGTTTAAGAGGAGAGACTTTACAAAATGATGCTTATGTGTTTATTGTCAAAACCAATAAACAGAGAGAGGGAGGGAATTATGTTGTCAAATTATCATAAGGGGCAGGCAACAACAGATACACTGCCTTTTAGAGCACAACTACAACTGGGTAGGTGGAAGGGAAAAACAATTAACCTCACAGTTCTGAGCAGATCAGCCTGGAACTGCCCCAGTGCAAAGACAAGTCATGAACTAGCCTGACATAAACTCAGTACACAAGAATGAATTCAGGTCTTAATAAAAACAGTTAGACCATTTAAAACAGAAAGAATGCAGTGCACCTATATAGTGGAATCACTACTATAGGCTTAAAGACTTTAGCTAGAGCAGATACAGACTGTTAAAATTAATTTAAAATCAGATTAAGAAATGAAAACACTTATCTGTCTTTCTCTGTGTAGTAGAACTATTACGGTATACTCTGTACTTAATACTCTGCAACACAGCCAACACAATCTTAGTATAAGTATGTGCCCATTTGTACACATTCAGCCTTCCTGTTCTTATACATCTCAGTCTTGAAGTTTAAAACTGCTACCAATTTGGTTTCCTGGTTTCCACCTACAACCAAAAGACATGCTGTAGGTGAAATGGCAAACCCCAAACTGCCACTAGCTGTGTAATGCAGTATATGCATGAGTGTATGTGTCCTGTGGGAGACTGGTATCCTATCATGAATAAGTTTCCTGCCTCACACCCAATCAGGGCCAGGTAAACACATAGGTAGTGCAGGGTGAAGAAGATGGCTGCCCTAGGTACAAGTTGTTAGGAAGTGACTGGCACTGAAACAGAAGTGCTGATCATTTCCTTCTAATCAGTAATATGTTTGCCGTCGTTGGGAGAGTGCTCAGCTAGGCAGGAATGTAATTTCAATATTTATTTAATTAAGCAGTTATGATTGAAATTGTGGCTGCTTGTAGCACGTGTGTGTGTGTGCATGCATGCATGTGCGTGCGAGTGTGTGTGTGTGTGTGTGTGTGTGTGTGTGTGTGTGTGTGTGGTGTGTGTGTGTGTGTGCGTGTGTGTGTGTGTGTGTGTGTGTGTGTGTGTGTGTGTGTGTGTGTGTGTGTGTGTGTGTGCGCTAGGAACTCTAAAAACGAGATTTGCTATGGTGTCAGGTACCAAAATAGCAATAATATGAAAATGATAGATCTTTACCACAGGATTCTTTTTCACCCTTAACTGTAGATGATGCCCCTTTGGAGGGAAGCATGAGTTGTACAGGGCTTAGGTTGACCTAGCTACAGCTTTGGTAACAGGAAAAGATGCAGGTCCTCCAAGACTCTGCAGTGGGTATAGTGAATAATCAGAATGAGGTAATTACTAATTTGTTTTTTGGGACAATGCAATGTGATATCCTTACATAAAACTGTAATTATGATTCCTCTTCAATTTGAAAATATTATTTTGTGCTTAAAGCTAATCAGGCAACATTGTTAAGAAGATTTCTGTACTGTACTAAGATATTGTTACTCTACAGGATACATGAATTTGAAACTCAGATTATGAAGTGTACATGTATTCACCGAATAGTTTAATGCGCTACCTAACTAAGTTAGTAGGTTTGATCTTAGATATGAGCACTGTTGCTCAGGGATGTTGAACTTGCACAAAGCTTCTCTTTCTTTAGCTTGAGTGGTGATAAAGCAAGTTCTTTCACCTACTATCCATGTTGCATAGAGTGAAGCTGTGCCAATTTTAACATCCCTATAAAGAGAAATGAAGGATGCCATACAATTTCCAAGTTACTTTATTTATTTCTATATCTACTGTTTATTAGCTGGGTAGATAAACTGGGTCATAGGACCCTTTTCAGTTATGAGATGCATCAGCAGAGTAAACAGAAGTATTAAACAACATTAATACACTAATATTTATATAAAAGTATAAATAACTCATGGGCTTTTCTTCACCTTATGGAGACGCAGCTTGACTAGGCACCATCCGAACAGGTTCATCTCTCCAGTATTGAACTTCCTGATCACTGTTTTCAATTCATATCATTACTGGTGGATTTTCTAAGTGAGCATCAGTACTGATTTCCATATTTCTTATGAGTTTCTATGTTCTCTGTGCTTGTGCAACCACGGAGCTGGCATATATAAGTTCAGGGGTGTGGGGGTTGCCTCCACATTTTTATCACCTAGTTAAGTTCCTAATGAGTTGAAATCAATGAGCTGAGACCTCATCAAGTTGAAACTCAATATGAAATAATTGAAGTTGATTCATATATATAACAATCACAGATGAGTAAAAGTAAATATAAAATATATACTGCATGATGTATGCTACATCTAATAGTCTAATACAATGCAGGGATACTAAATAAATGTATTGCAATATAAGCAGTTCTTATTTTGAGCTTGAAAAATAAGGAGGAGTGTAAAATAATATAACAACCATTTTTCAATGCTTTGTTGTCTTAAACATTGGCCATTCAGATATGCAATATGATATGGAGTAAAACATGTCACATAAAGAGATGGACTAGGAGGTGCCAAGGAACAAATACCACAGCCAGCTTTGTAAATATGACAACATTATTTGGAAAAGGTTAACCCTAAAAAGTCAACAATGTCAGACAAGGGAGCTGTATCAGATCAACAAGAGAATACATAGTAAACACTCAGTCAAGACTACAAGGTGAGTTCAAAGAGACAGGTAGAAACAGAGAAGGAAGATGTGCAGACGGAGGGAGGTAAAGAATTGCTGAAGTCACCACAGAGGAGCATCAGAATGCTTTTAAAGAAAAAAGCAGATCAAGGAAAAACATGAGGAGTGGTCAAAACAATGTCCAAGGGGGTCTACAATAGCAATAGATTAAATACATCACCAGAAAAGTTGGGGGACTTCCAAGATGGCTGCACATTCATTATCAGGTTGATTAAAGCTCTCCCAGACTGAAAACAGAAACTCTGGAAAATGGACAGCAAAAGCCATTCATTTGTGTAAAATTTAGTAACTGGTCATCACTACACTGCCTGGGTGTCAACAAAGAAGAACTTTGGAGATAGTAAGAAAAAATCAAACAGAAAAAGAGGAAAAAAATCTCTAGTGAGGAACAGCGTTGCATCTGTCCAACAAAAAGCATTTTAGATTTCTGCCTCATTATAGGAAATGGCTTCCAGTAATTTAGTAGAAAATTTAATTAAATGCATTCAGAGGTGCTTAAAATAAGTGAAATTTTGGAGAAGTGCAATCAAGTGACAAAAGGCTGGTAAGAATAAAAGGAGATTTAAGTAGGTTTTTGGTGGAGCTGATGAAACTGCTGAAATCAGAGGTTGAAATGAAGGAAAGACAGACTGAATACAAGGCTTCACAAGAACTGCTTGAAAAATCGTGCATTTAGAAGACAGAGCACACAGAAAAAAATGAGATTTTCTGTTGTACCAGTGAAGATGGAAGGAACAGATTGCATTAATTTTATGAAAGTATAGATAAGCAACTGGACTTGTATTCCACAGTAAGATTCATTAACTGAAAGAGCCCACCAAGTCTATGCTTCAAATTTGGCCATGAAAAACAAGTCAAGATCGATATCTATTATAGTAAAGATGCAGGTGTGTGAGTGTGTGTGTGTGTGTGGGGGGACTGGAAGCTTATGGACTATTTTTAATCAGTGGTAGGACTCGAGCAGAGTTCTCCCTTTATCATTAATGTTTAGAAGGACAATGAAGGAAGTCCTTTTCTTCTTAGTAATATGTGTATAATACATTTATTGAAGTCAAATGCATGTTACAGTATAACATAGTTCTGTTAGGTATGCAGAGGTACTTTAAATGGGAAGTGGGGGATTCTTATCAATGACTGCTGTTAATGACAGTAATGCTAAAGTAAGAACATTCTTTTTTTCATCTGTCATGTATCTGGGATTTAAACTGCAACAAGATAAAGGCTGGATGTACAGAAGATGTAATTAGGGACCTAGGTAGATAGCAACCTCTCCTTTGATAATCACATTGCCAAAGTGGTTAGAAATTCCTTCTATGTAGCCCACCTAATCACAAAAGGTTTTGCCTCTAGATCAAGAGAGATCATTGTGCCCCTCTACTCATCACTCATTAGGCCCATAATAGAGTACAATGCCCCATTTGGAATGTACCTTACTCGACACCTGCAACAGCTGGAAAGACCACAGAAGTACCTCACCAAGAGGATCATGGGCCTCAAAGAGATGCCCTATGCAGCTCGACTAAAGAAACTCCAGCTGTACTCGGTTGCTTACCGCCTGCTCAGAGGTGATCTCTGCCTGACGTATAAGGCCATGTCCAACCCGGAATTAATGGACATGCTCCACCTCAAGAAAACCAAATCTCTTAGAGCCACACGCTCCAGTGAATTAAACCTCAGCACAACAATAAACAGGACATAATGGAGGGATAGATTCCTGTCCCAGAGACTTCCCTTGCTCCGGAACAGAATCCCAGTTTATGTTAGGCAGAGCCCCTCGCTGACTCTCTTCAAGAGAAATCTTGACGAGTGGATGGGAAATTGTAAATTTACCCCTGGGATCACTTCAGTGGCCCTGCTAGACAGAGGCCCAGGAAACTAATGTAAAAGGGAGGCGAAAGCCAACACATTCTGGCTAGGCTTGTAAAAGCCCTTCGGCAGATAGCCTAGTACCTACCTATGAACCTATGAACCTATGGATTAAGGAGTGTAATGATGCTATTTTTGACTGCTAAGGGAAAGAGGTTGACATGAACTGATCGTATCTGTGTGTTAAATTATGGTGGTTCCCTTTGTGGTATGCATAAATGTAGGTGTACACTAAAAGCATATAAAATTATAGTTTTCTTGTACTTGAGATGAGCTAGTCTATACAACTGCAGAACTATAAGCTTGTTTTTATGTACTAGCAGAACTTTGCAATTACAGACAAATTGCAGGCACAGGCAGTTAATCAGGAAATGATTTTGAACTTTGAGGCATGTATAGCTGGAAACACTAAAACTAGTACTTAAAGGAGAAGTGAAGAGCAGGTCAGTGAAAATAAATGAAATCTTATATGCTGAAGTATGCTGAAAGGAATACAGACAGATGTAATCTTAGTAACATCAATTTCTTCGGTTTAAATCACAACATTGCAAAATCTATTCATCTGATGCTAGCCAGGGCACTCTTTCTGAAGGCTAAAAATCAGTTATCTGAGAGTATAATAGTATTTATAGATAGATAGATACAGACACACACACACACATAGATAGATAGATAGATAGATAGATAGATAGATAGATAGATAGATAGATAGATAGATAGATAGATAGATACAGACACACACAGTTGAAATGGGCAAGAATAGTTGGTGTGATTGCAGGATGGAACACAAGCTCTAATGTGTGTGTTTTCAGCATGATTAAACCTAACTTTAGAATGGGTAATGCCTGTAGATATAGCACTTTCTTTGAGGTTGCAATTACAAGTGAAAATGTACATAGTTTTTTTTTCTTGACAGTTTTTAATGAAATAAAACTTCTGAGAAATTACAGCGTGGATCCAAACAGAGATGAGAAGCTGCAACTGCATATAAGATCAACTTTCCAAACATTAATTTGTGCATGTAAGTTGCAAATTGGAAACATATTCAAAAACTGTAATGTAGAATATATGAATGCAATATGTGAATGGCATTGAGGGTATGGGGAAGAAGCAAAGAGCACTGAATTATGTTAAGCAGTGTACTGTACAAATAGCAACATTACAGGAAATACACTTAGAAATGAGGATGTGAATTTGACAAAGCAAGGACTTCAGAATGATTATCCAGTAGAGTATCAGAGTCAAAGGAAAAGGGAGGCAGTAATACTATTTGTAATAATGGTTCCTATAATGAAAGAGGAGGAGGAGAAGAAAGACAACTATTTTATATGTGTGGTAATCAAGGGTTATTGGCAGGTAGGAGAATTACATTGCCATGTATTTATATTCCACCTAAACCTACCATTAAGGAACTTAATATAGCTATTATAGGAGTGATAATTAGCTTCTTACAGGGAATGGTATAGATGGGTGGGGAGTGGAATCTGTTATGCAATGGTGAAGCTGTATTGGGGGAGCATAGAATGTAAAATACAAAAAGAGAGTGATTTCTGAAAACATATGAGAATATTTGGCATGAAAGATGTAAAATTATTAACAGGAACCCAGACAGAATTTATATATTATTCCCAAAGGTATAATGCCTGGGTTAGACTGGACAGGGATTATATTTCACAGGAGTATGGGTATTTAATTGAAAGCTTTGAACCACATCAAATAACTGTTTCAGATCATGCACCAATAAAGACTTAAATAAAGATGCAGGGTAACAAACAATTGAAAGGAGACACTGGCACATTCCTACTTATTTGTTTAAAAGAAAGGAGTTTAAGGAATGGCTAGTGGAAACAGTTCAAGACTTGCTGGAGAAGGCACACATTTCTTAAGGGGCAATAGCTGAGGACTGGTATAAAATGAAAATAGAATTTAAAAGTATGGTAGACATGATGGAGAAAACTATATGGGAAAGCAATAATAGGAACTAATTAGTGGGATTATCAAAGGATTAAGTATAGCAAATGTAGGAGAATCTTACAGAGCAAGAAGAAGAGTGATTGTTGAATGATTAAGGGAAAATAAATGAGTATTTGGATAATATTCATAAGTTTAGAAAAGCTGCAATTAAGCAAGTATGTTTCAAAAGCAACCCCAGAGTGTAAAGATATCAGCACAAAGACTTTAGCACCAGAAAATAGAAAGGGGTGTTGCCAAACTTAGGTAGCCTATTGCAAGAAAAACAACCAGATAGCTTAAAGAGGTATTAGAAATATTTTGGAAATTCTCTGAAAATCTGTATAGAAGAGAGGAATGCGTAAATAAGGAAAAGGCAAAAATGTGAATAGTCATGGAAGACTTACATATGCCAAGTTTACAGGAAGATGAGGCTCAATAATTAATAGTTAAGATGGCATGGCATGAGATCAAAATAGTGATGTTTAATAATTCAACAGGGAAGTTTCCAGAAACAGCTGCTATTCCTATGAAAGTTTGGAACTTAAGAGAGAAGAAAGAGATAAAGATCTCAAAAGTTATGTTTAACAATATTTTAAAAGAAAAGACAATGCTAGCATCTTAGAAGAAATTTGTAATGGTTGTACTACTGAACGTGGCCAAAGATCCTTTAAACTCAATTTCATAGGTTGGTACTAGGCTATCGTCCCTAGGGCCTATACAAGCCTAGCCATAACAATTCCCTAGCTATTTCTTCCTACAATATTTACTTACCTGGACCCCTGTCTAGCAGGGCAACTGACATGATCCCTGTGGTGAATTTCCTATCTCCCATCCAATCGTCAAGGTTCCTTTTGAAGAGGGCCAAAGAGGCGGTCTGCTTGACATGTATGGGCAGTCTATTCCAGAGTCTGGGGAGTCTCTGGGTCAGGAACCTGTCCCTCCAGCATGTTTTGTTCATTGTGATTTATGTGTGTGTGTGTATATATATATATATATATATATATATATATATATATATATATATATATATATATAAAATGTTTATATTAGCTAAGAGAATGACTAAGGTATTGCCAGAACTAATAGATAAGGCTCAATGTCTTTTTTTTTTTTTTGGAGGGCAGGCAAGCATTTGACAACATTAATAGAATTATGGTGATCTAGAGGGAAGAGGTATTAAGATTACTTCACTGTTGTTGGTGGGTCCTGCTGCAGTGAAGGCATTCAATAGAGTTATTTGTTTTTTTATGATAAAGGCAATGCCAATATATGTGTGTTTTCTGACAGAATAATGGAGTTAATTAGGAAGTTATATGAAGGATCAGAGGCAAGAATCAAGGTGAGAGGGTTTTTCTCTTGGAAGTTGAGTTTGAACATAGGAAAAAGCAGGAATGTCCTCTTTCTATTTTGTTATCTGCCTTACACTTAGAGCCATCGGCAAAGAAAGTAACAGACTCACAACTTCAACTGTTTAACTGGTATTGTACTCCATAAAAAATTAGCCTTATTTGTAGATAATATTATTTACACTTGATAAATTCAGAAAATTATACCTCATTGTTGTGCAAATATTTTGAGATGGTTTCAAGATTTTTCAGGAGATAAAATGAATGAATATAAAACAAATGTATAAATTCCTGTTTCACTCACAACCTTATATTTCCTGGACAATATAATATCCATATCATCATTTTTAAATACTTTATACTCATAAACATCTTTGAATAATGTCCAAAAAATTCATTTTTCTTATGATCAATAAGACAGTACTGCAGTTTCAGTATTATATTTATTATACATTCTTTGAAATATCATCTTATATTTCATGTTACTTTTCACTAGCAGTTTATCCAATAATAAAATACCACAAAAAGCACTTGCTTAAAAAAAATGAAAATATTTCCTACCTTATCCTTATTGCTATCTTGTATTCAGCCCCTCCACTCATTTTCCCAAGTATCAACATAATAGTTTGCTTTTGTTATTTTTATATCATTCTTTCCAGTTCTTCTTTATTTCATTTATATCAATTCTCAATGTCTTTATTTTACTTTTGTATTCCTTTTTTACTAATTCTTTTGTTTATTTTTTCCTTTTCTTACCACCAACCATCCACATACCTTGATATTTTTCAAATACAAAAATCCTAGTTTTATCTTTTATTTAGTCATTTTTTAATACCTAATATAAATGTATTGATGCTAAGAAAACAACTGGATTTATTAAATTCAACCCCATTTTCTTTGAAATTATAAATTTACAGTATAAACTGTCCCTGTTTTGACTGGATTCAACCTTGCTCCCCACAGAAAACCAAAGAAGATACCTAGTAATTCAGTTTCCATAAAGCTTGGAAATATGTACACACTACCAAAATATGCTAGCTTTCCTAAAACATAGGTGTTTAACATATATACCCTTTTTCTTAGGAACAATGAAAACACCCTCCACCAATCAGTCAACTTCTGTATCTTTAAAAACTTCTCTCCTCTGTTCTATTAATATTCATCCCCTTCCAGCCTTAACCCTTAGAACATCAGTTTTCTGGTAAAATGAGTTCCAGCCATCCTTACCACATCTCCAACCCCCTTAATGTTTTACATATTTTACTGTAATCCTACTGTACCTAAAATGTATTCTGTTCTGTAAATTATCGTTGTTGTCCAATATTTATTCCTGGATATGAAGACCAAATCATCTGCATAGGTTAACATTAATGGTACCCTTATCCTTTTCATAACTTTCCATCTATCATCCTCTAACCTTGATCTATATGTCTGTATAACTGCATTCATCTTGTACATTGTTTTCTATATTTTTGTCATATACTTTCTCACCCTCAACCCATCTTTTCATCATTCACTCCCACCCTTTTTTATGTACAAAGTTGTTCTACTCCCTCATTTACCTCACTTTGTCTCTCGTCATTAATTTGTACACAATTTTATACAATTTTCTCTAGAAAATAATCCATACCATACCTATCCACAAAGGTGAAAATTCTGTAGAGCTCTAATTATTGATCTATTGCCATACTTTCTCCCCTCTTTAAAATTTTTGAACACTGTGTTCATAAACAAATCTTGGCCTATCTCACACAAGAAAACCTGATCACCTCTATCCAGCATGGTTTTCGTTCCCACCACAGCACCACTACAGTCCTCATTTCCTTTACTAACTCCATCTCCCTCGCCAGAGACAATAATAAACTAGTGTCCTGTCTCTTTTTAGATCTTGCCAAAGCCTTTGACACTGTCTCTCACCCTATCCTCCTGTCCAAACTTTCTCAGTTCAACCTCTCCTCAGCAACTATCACTTGGTTTAACAGCTACCTCCAGAGTGACGGACAGCAGTCCATCAAATGGCTCTCTGCCCTTTACCCCTTTCACACCATCAATATGGGTGCCCCACATGACTCATTTTTAGGCCCTCTACTTTTTAACAAATTTACTAACCATCTTTACACTTCCTGTCCTTAGTTGTCCCTCATATAGCATGCAGACGACTCCACAATCATTTCCGTTGCTGACAACCCATCTGACCTGCTCACTCTGACCCAAAGATCTTTCAACCTCACTGAAACATGGCTTACTAACAACCAACTCATACTTAACCCCAAAAAGACAAAACTTATACTCTTCCACCCAAAATCCCTCTACCACCTCAAATTATCATTCACCATCTCTTCCCTTAACAATACTAATATCATAGCTGAAACCCACACTAAACGCCTTGGAGCAATCATAGATGACCAATGTAAATTTGATCTCCATGTACTTCACTGTATCAAGAAAACCACCAAAAGCTGGCCTACTATATAAAAACAAAAGGTGCATCACACCTGATTCCAGAACCTCACTTGCCCAAGCATATCTTCTCCCTAACTTCTACATCTAGCAAATCTTAACTTGAAACCACCTACAACAAAGTTGCTAGATTTGCTACTAATCTGCCTTCTAAATCACACAACTGTCATGTTCTCAGGACACTCAGCTGGCTAGAGTTTCTAACCAACTCTTATTTACTCAACTTTGCATTATCCGTTCTATCCTGAACAAGCCCTCCTCCTGCCCTAACATCTCCTTACTTGTCTCCCTCTATAACCCCCCCCCCCCGATCCCTCAGAAGCTAAGGTCAATGTCTCTTACAGATTCACAAACCTAAAAAATTTATTGGATAGAATTTCTGCAGCTATTTTTCCATTCTTTCATGGAAAAAGCTTCCCATGACCCTCAGAAATATTACTGGTGTCCATTAATTCAAGAAAACTCTCAAAAATTACCTAAATAACACCTGGACTTGTCACTGTAATCATGCCACTTGGACCCAGTCCTTTCTCCTCCATTACTTTCTCCACTCCTAGCTTTCCGTTAATTATCTCATAAAACATAACCGCCTCTTATTACAGTGAAAGTCGCTTACTACTCTTTATGCTCCTTCACTTCTTAGTGCTGGTAACTTGCTACCTGCACCCTGTTTGCACTATGGCTTTTATATTAAATATCTACACCTCCCGTAGCTTATAAAACAAAATGCTTTGAATTGTACTGTTGTCCACTGATGACTACCCAAATGTGTTTTTACCAGTTGTTTGTTATTACCTGTTTCTATACTTATTACATTGCATAAATGTCTCTTTTTCTGTTTTCTCTTACTTGTACTGTAATGGAAATTTGCTTAATTATTTTATTGTATTTTACTTTACTCATGCAATTTTCTTGCTTAGTTGTACTGTGGAGCTTTTCTCCCCAGGCCTCCGCTGAAAAAGGGCAATAGCTCAGTCGGACTATCCCAGTCATCAAATGTCAAATAAATAAATAAATAAAAAGTTTCTCGCTTCAGCATCTCATTGTCACCTACAATAAGACCTCCAAAACTAACATCTTATGACTGCACAATGACACTTCTGATTTATCACACTAATAGTGTCAAATACCCATGTCAAAACCAAGCCCCAGCAGCAATAAACATAAAACTGATCATAAAAATTCAACATAAAACCTTCATACATTTCTTCGAACTTCATGCATGATAAGGGGTGTCTCCAAACAAAAAGGAAGTTGCAAATACAAAAATTCCTATTTCAGGAGTATCTTTCCTTTCCTAATATTTGGAAACAAATAAACCACAAAAAGTCTATCAACATAACAGGATGTTTGTAAAATGGTGTGAGTTATTTCCTGCTATAGTCCAATATACCTCCAAAATGTTTCTGCTTAGTTGAGGTAACTGTAATATATATATAAATAAAGTAGTTTGTTTGCTACCCCATTTTTCATTTTTAATCAAAGTACAAAGCTACTGGTAATTATTAGATATTATACAATGACTGGCCATTAACATTAAAAAAGTAGTAAATCCTAGCATATACCAACAAAAAAAGTCCAGACATTAAAACAACATAAAATATCATTGAGTGGCCTCACTTTCCTATCTGTATTTAGAAAGCAGAATGCAAGAACTGAACCTTGAAAACTCAACAATCTCCAAGAAGCAGAAGGTGTTTGTAAGCTACTAACTTAGCTACGATGTTTGACAAGCAAAAAAATTAGATATGTTAAAAAAAAAGAAATCAAAAATGTACTTGATTTTTTTTCTAAGCCAAACATGGCAGCTGACACAGTATCTTGCAAACACCTTCCCTATGTAGAACAACACACTAAATAACTGTAAACAACTAGGAAGTAGTGTAGAACAGACTACAGTCGTCTAAGGTTTGCCATGATTGCACTGATGGTATGGTTCTCTCCCCCTAAAGGCACTACAACCCAGAATAACTGCTAAGGATTTATTTAAAGAAATAGTGACTGAAAGCAACCAATCCCCTTAGAGGTCCAGTAGGAAAAGATCAGCCAACAAACCTGTCACATCCCAGTCAGCTGGTTTAACTGCTAACAGCAGCAGGCGGAAACCCATAAATAGGAAGCAATGCGGAAGAACACCATGGCTCAATTATACAATGACATTATTTAAGAAAAGTATTTTTTTCTTAAATAATGTCATTGTATAATAGCAATAACCAATTCCGTGGTATGGTATACTGAAGATTTACCCACAGTTGGCTTTGTTTAATCACTTGGGCTTTGCCATTGTAATTAAACCACACCATCCATGGGTAAATCTTCAATATACCACACCATCATCAGTTATTGCTATATTATCACATATTGGTAATATACATTTCATAGACATAAAATATAAACATTTTTCTGTTAAATATATCTCAAAATGTTTGTGTCCGTTCTTTATTAAATTGACCTAAAATTTACTACTCAGTTCTAAACAACAGTGTAACAGTATTAACTAACTATAATACTTTCTATGTTTTCAGGCAACAGTAGTAATACAGATAAGGCTTAAATGTTTCTCTCAGACAAAAAACAAAACAAACAAAAAAATCAGGTGTTTTTATGTTGTTAAACCATGGTTTTATTGCAGGTAACTACTTGCCAGAAACAAATACTGACTTTTTATTCCATGCTATCATGCCACATCTCACTCCTATGCAAACTGCATGAACAGCTGCCAGTATCACAAAGTCTGCTAGAAATTAGGTAATGGCATAGATTACCAGGTCTATATTGCATATATACACAGAACACATGCATGCACTCTTACAGACAATTTTAAGTTATCACTCTGCCTACTACATGTCTTTGGGATTTGAGAGGAAACTATAGGACATAATGAAACCTCAAAACAAATATGTGGATTATGGTAGATTCTGCACAGGCGACACCGCAACCATGAACTGACCAGAGCACCTCTTGTTGTGAGATCACAAAGCTACATGATTCCTTCATACTTTCATAGCCAGATTCAATAACACCTACACTGTGTCCACTTAGTGTAAGTGGTAATGAATCCCAGGATCAGTCTTTATGAATAGCTGAGTGTTTTTGCAGGTAAGATATCAGCAAGTAACACAAGATAAAATTCTTAAATCCACTTTTTTGGAAATAAACTAAATCATTTATTTATTTATTTGACATTTGTTAACCGGGTTGGTCCAAACTGGGCTACGAGCCCATTTTCAGTGGAGACCTGAAAAGCTCCATAGTAATACAAACAAAAAGATAAGTACATTGCCATAAAAATGAAGAGATAGTGACATAAGGCAATACTAAGCAGTTACATAGGACAGAGAAATCATTTTCAAAGCATTCAGGCATTGTGTGCAAAAGTGAAACATGCAGATTGTGATAAATAAGCTAAAGTTGGTACAAATCAATTAGCTATTTATATAGATTATGGATTACAAAAAATAAAGTAAGATATACATATATGACTACATTCTAGCCGCACTGGATAGTTTGGTGTGACATCTTTATGAAAGAGAAGACAAAGAAAGGGGAGTTATCCCAGTGAGAAGAAATGAAGAGAAAAAGATGAAGGCTGGAGACAGAGAGTCCGGGGGTTTAGGTAGGGTGTAGACAGGGGCAGAACCATGTGTGGGTGTGGGAGAGTTAGGTAGGGTGTAGACAGGGGCAGAACCATGTGTGGGTGTGGGAGGGTTAGGTAGGGTGTAGACAGGGGCAGAACCATGTGTGGGTGTGGGAGGGTTGGGTAGGGTGTAGACAGGGGCAGAACCATGTGTGGGTGTGGGAGGGTTAGGTAGGTTGTAGACAGGGGCAGAACCATGTGTGGGTGTGGGAGGGTTAGGTAGGGTGTAGACAGGGGCAGAACCATGTGTGGGTGTGGGAGGGTTAGGTAGGGTGTAGACAGGGGCAGAACCATGTGTGGGTGTGGGAGGGTTACATAGGGTGTAGACAGGGGCAGAACCATGTGTGGGTGTGGGAGGGTTAGGTAGGGTGTAGACAGGGGCAGAACCATGTGTGGGTGTGGGAGGGTTAGGTAGGGTGTAGACAGGGGCAGAACCATGTGTGGGTGTGGGAGGGTTAGGGAGGATGTAGACAGGGGCAGAACCATGTATTTACATGGGAGTGTTATAGCTCTTTTTTAAAATGTTTTGGGTGTGAGATATGTCTTACATAAACAAGGAGTTATTTCCAGGACTGGGACACTGAGTATTTATATAGAAGTTTGCCTGTGTTTTTGTTGGGTTTGTAGATGTCAAGGAGATGCTGATCAGAGCTAAGAAGAGGATAGTTAGGAGTATAAAAGATGCAAGTAAGCAGAGGGAGGGACAGCAGTAGGTTTGTAGAGTACTGAATGTGTGATTTGTAGCTGTGACACTAGGAGTTCTTGGGGAAATTCTAGCCAATTTAGTTTTTTTAGTGCATGGCAGTGGTGAGAGTTATAGGGTAGGTTTGTGGCAAATCTAGCTATTTTCTTACAGGCTTGTTCAAACTTGGAAAGTATTGAATATTGTGTGTTTGTGAGAATAGGAGCTGCACAGAGTAAGCAGGGTAGGAGGAAAGCTTGTGCTAGAGAAGGTTTAGAGTTTGAGGTAAGGAATTTATTATTTCTGTAAAGTAATATTAGTTTTTGAAGTGTTTTTTTATACTGTGTTGAATGTGAAGGTCAAATTTTAATTGATCATCAATTATGGTGCCAAGTAGCTTAGTGTGAGGTTCTGTCATAATAGTAGTGTTGTTGAGGGATGTGATGGTATAGAGGTCAAGGGAGGAAGAGAAGGAGTTTGGTTTTGTCTGGATTTAGGATAAGCTGATTTTCAGAAAGCCACCTTTCAATGGACAGGAAGGAGTTTTGGGTATGTGTGTGGAGGTGAGAGATGTCTGCGTGGAAGATAAGTGTAGAGTCGTCTACATATTGTATAAGAGAATAGTGGCTGAAGACTGTAGGGAGGTTATTAGTAAAGATGTTGAATAGAAGGGGCCCAGGATAGAGCCCTGTGGGACTCCAGATTCCATAGGTAGGAAAGTGGACCAGGAAGTGTGTCATCTCACAGATTGTAGCCTATTGGTGAGGTAACTGGAGAGCCAGCTAAGAGTGGAAAAATAGAGGTTGAGCTGAAATAGTTTCGTTAGTAGATTGGAGTGAGATACTGTATCAAAGGCTTTGAAGAGATCAAGGAATAGACAGGATCAAGTTGGTTGTTTTCTCTAGCTTCAGCTACAATCTGAGTAAAAGATAGTAGGGCAGTGACTGTACTGTGGTGTGGCCTAAACCCATATTGGGTAGGAGTTAATAGATTTTTGTGGAGTAGTAGTTTGAGAAGTTGAGTACGAATGCATTTCCTTAGGATTTTAGAGACTGGGGAAAGAATAGCTATAGATCTAAAATTAGAGGGGTCAGTAGAATTCCAACATGTATGTAGTGGTATGGTACAGAAGGATTTCCATAGGTCAGGGACTCTGACTTCTTGAATGTATCTGTTTATTAGTAGAGAGATAGGGTAGGCTATAGCATTAACGGGAATCTTGAGGAAGAGGGGTGGAAGGTTATCAGTAGAGGGAGAACAAGGCTTAAGGTTGAGCAGAAATGATTTGATGTAGGCAGTGGATACTGGTTTGAGTGAGAACGAGGTTCTGTTAGTTGGAGGAGGAGAATTATTAGGGGGAATGGAGTTATCCTATGTTTGAGTAATTTTGTGGATGGAGTCTATAAAGTAATTGTTAAAAACAGTTGCAGTTTCTTGGGGTAGAGGTGTTATTTGGGTAGGGATTAGGAGTAGTAGGATTTCCGGGATGAAGTATTTTATTGATGGTGTTTTAGAATTTTTGGGTTTGTGTGTTGGCAGAATTGAGCTGTGTTGTAGGATTGTTTCTTCTCTCTATTTGTTTTTTGGTTAGGTTTCTAACTTCTATGTAATGTTGGAAAAGTGACAATGATTTAGTTTTAAGCCAGGATTTCCATACACTATCTCTTTTATGCATAAGGGAGTGAGTATATTTTGTAAGCCAGGGGGCATAGCTGGCTTTAATCTTTATGTTCCTTACAGGTGCTGCAGAATTGAGGACATCAAGGAAAGCTGATTGAATTGTTGCACTGCTTCACTGACGGGAAGGTGATGGAGGCAGGACCAGTTAATGGATAATAACCTGGTGTTAAATGCTTCAGCATTAAAGCGTGAGAGTTTTTGGCACTCCAAATTACTAACTAAACTATCCCAGCTCAACCTCTCTTTTTCTACTGTTAACTGGCTCTTGGGTGGGTGGAGGAGGTTTCTTTGGATGTGGATAGGAAGATGGTCGCACAAGGTGTCAGGAAGGGTACAGGGGTTGTGGTAGAGGTTAGGTTTGATTGTCAGGATCCAATCTAGGATTGAGCTGGTGTTAGGGTTTTTATTTATGTGAGTGGGGGATGTAATAAGTTGAATGAAACCATGAAGGCTGATGGTGTGGTTAGGGGAGTTGGACATTAATTTATTCCAGTCTATATTAACGTCTCCAAGGATGATAGTTTCATAGCATATGTTGTTTGAGATCCATGACAGTGTGTGCTCAGGGATGGGGATGTTATTGCCAGGAGGGATGTAAATGGAGGCTATGGCAAATTTTTGGGGGTGTTTAGGTGACAATTTAGAATTAATACTTCAGCAATATCTAAGTGGGAATGGGTAAGGGAGAGGTTAAGTTGCTCAATGTAGAGAATGGCTACACCTCCTCCTTTTTTTCAAGTCTGTCTGACTGGTATATTTTATATCCAGCTGGTAAGATTTCATTGTTTGAAATGTGGGATTTTAGCTAGGTTTCAGATAGGGTTATGATATGTAGGGAGGTCTTGGTAATCCATGAGTAGAGTTTGGTGGTTTTATTGAGAAGGCTTTGAATGTTCATTGAGTAGATGGATATGTTCTGGGGAGTAGAGTTTGGGGGTGAAAGAGGGTTGGAGTGAGAGGTGGCATAGATTGGGGTGGAGGGTGGTTGAGATTTAGTGAAAAGGCAAAGGGGCCTGGGTTGGGGTGAATGTCCCCCGCTAGGAGGAGAGTTCTTATAATTAACGCAGGTTGTGGATGGTAGGCGTAACAGGTGAAGTATTTTAGCTTTGGTCTGTAGGATACAGAAGTATGATGTATTTTGCTTCTGAGGAGGTGAATGTGTGAAAAGTTATAAAGAGAAGAAGAAATGGTGAATGAATGGATGGGATCATTATCATAAGGGGTAAGGGTAGCAGTAGGAGAAAAATCATGTTGAGTAATAAAAATTAAGGTCTACATGATAAAATACTTTAGTTAAAATACACAAAGCATATGAGGTTTATAAGTGCAGAACTGTGGTAAATATGTTTTGCAGAGCATTATTTCAGTTGCCTGTGTAGTTTATTATAGCTATTTTACATACGGAAATAAGCATGGCACTATTTTTGTAAGACATTAATTTTTAGGACAATGTATGCTCCATTAATTATAGGAACATCAATACATTCTTAATATGTAACACACTGCTAACAGAGTTGTTTATAAATGACATCCAAAAACTTAGTTTGGTCAGTTAAGTAGCCCATGTCATCCCTACACTAAAATAATACAATACTGCTTCATATTTTTTTTTATAAAAATATAACTTTAGAAATAAAAATGTTATACCAATTATGTTAAGAGCTGTCTCAATATAATGCTGTAGGCAAACATAGTGTTAAGGTAGATATTTCCCTTCTCCTCAGTCTCCCACTCAGATACTTGAAGTTGTTAACCTGTTTTACTATTTTTTCTGTTTATCTCAAGTTTAGGTCCTTCTGATTCCATTTGCTGCCATGAAAACTGTCTTTTCTCAACTCAGTTTCAATGTAATTCCGAATATTCAGAACAAATGTAAATGCACAGAAACACAGCCGATAACTTTAAAAAAAACATTTAACGTGAATAAAACAAAGAATGGTAAGCACTTTCACACTTAAAATAGTGCTTCTTCATACCATAAAACAAAAAGCAAGTCAAACATTTATATAATGATGCCATCAATCTAATTAATTTAAATAAGCAAATCAAATATATCATATAATTAAACAATTAAAACTACTAATGTTATTTAAAGAGTCTTCTCCCTTTTAAAACAGGTTTCAGAGAAACCCTACCGTTCAGTCCTGGATATTTATCAGCCTGTAAAGTAATAATCCAGTGCAGCTCACGTTCTTCTGTAAAATTCCCGAGATCACCACCCCCCCCCGCCGGGGACTCATCCATACCTCCTCAATAACTCTAAATAAAAACGTACAACAGTCTCCCTTTTCAGCAGCATGTTTAGCTAGAGAATTTTTATCAGCATGTTTATGTAAACAATAAAGATGTTCCCTAATTCTTTCAGCTAGGGACCGATTGGTCTTGCCAACTTAGAAAGTAGTATAGACCATGCAGGTAGCATTATATCCAACACTGAATGTAGAACAATTAGCTGAAACCTTTAAAAACAAATTCAATACCTGTTGAAGGGTGTACAAACACATTGGAAACATTAATGAAAATGCAGTAACTGCATTTACCACGTGGTTGCATCTTGTCACCACATCACTATTCCTGTACACCTTCTTACTGCTATTATAACATAGCTGTCATTTCAAAGATTTTCTATTCTTGAAATGAAAAAAGGGGGTACCTCCTACAATATCTTGTATACATTCATCCGTATGTAGAATTGACCATTTCATTCTAATAATATCACATATCTTCCCAATGTCACTAGAGCAGTATAGCGATATAGGCACAGAAGGATTTGTGTTGGATCATCGATCCGTACTATTATTATTATTATTCACTCTACCTAACTGTGAATAATAGGGCTGAGCCCTATCACCCCTGTATATCAGGGTCTCTTTGTACATAGTATTCACTTCTTTACTGCTATACCCTCTCTCTCTATAAAGTCATATTACTTGAGGGTATCCAGGTCTCTACATAACCCTGTGTCAGTACTATTAAGTTTGGAAATACTCATGCCCTATCCTTTCAAAATATTTTTGTAAATATACCCAGGGTGCATGCTATCCTTGTGTAAGACAGCATTTCTCCTACAGGGTTTTCTATGTAGTCCTGTCCCCACTCTAGAGTCAGTACCCTTAGAGACCTGAACATCTAAAAAATCAATACATTCTGTAGACCCTTTCCAAACCAGTAGCTACGCCAATATGGTTCTTGCACAGTGGGAGTATGAGCATGTGTTTAATACCTATGAGTTTATGATGCATTTGAAGTTTTACAGAAGGTTTGTAGATTATTGCTTCCTGGTTTGGGAAGGGACTCCAGAGGACTTATTTGATTTTGCTGAGTATCTGCACTCCACTACTTGTGTGGCCACAGTGGTGCAACGGTTAGAGTTGTTGCCTCGCAGCAAGAGGTTCTCCGGTTCGATCCTCAGCTGGGGTGCCTTCTGTGCCAAATCTGCATGTCCTCCCGGTGGTTGTGTGGGTTTCCCCTGGGTGCTCCAGTTTCCTCCCACATCCCAGAGACATGCTGTAGGTGGATTAGATACTCTAAATTGGCCCTAGGCATGAGTGTGTGTGTGTGTGTGTGTGTGTGTGTGTGTGTGTGTGTGTGTGTGTGTGTGTGTGTGTGTGTGTGTGTGTGTGCCTTCCGTGGAATGTTGGGAGCCAAGCTGGCAACTCGATACCATAAAACTCTACTGCCAATCTTGAGGGGACAGGTTATCTGCTGTGATGACCCCTAACCGGGAAAAGCCGAAAGAAAAAGAAGAATCTGCATTCTACTACTACTTAGTTGAGGTTTACATATAATTAGTCTACAGAATGTATTGATTTTTTAGATGTTAAGGTTTTGGGACAAAATCTTTTGCCTGCAAGTGGCATTTTGAATCTTGTCAGCTTTAAAAGTCTTATAGAAAACTGTTGATAACATTGTGGAAGGCTTAAATGTTGTAGTGAACATCTTTGATGATATGTTAGTATGGGGTACAGCTAAACTAGAAAATGATCAATATCTATTTAAACTATGTGATAGGCTGAAACAGAAAGGTTTAAAGCTGAACAGAAACCTATATAGCTTTCCATAAGTATGCAGGCCATATGTTATCTTCAAGAAAGCTTTGACCAGATTCTGATAAAGGTGAAGGCAATCTGTATACAAACTCTATATAATAAAACATCTTTGATGAGATTTCTAAGCATGGCACATAATCTAAGTTCTATTACAAATTTGGCTAATGTAACATTGCCATTCAAACCATTTCTAGAGTGTGATATAAAATTGTTTAATCAACAGAACAGGAAAAATAGTATTTAAATATTAAAATTTCTGGTCACTATAGCATGTGCTCCCAAATGTTAAGATGTATTACAACCTTTCTCATCGCCAGCTGATAAAATTCAGAAAGGGCTTAATGCTCTCTTGTTGCATGAATGTAGACCAATAGCATATGGATTAAAGGTTGTGACACCCCACCACTGGCCCAGTAATCAAGGACCATCAATCCTCACCACTGGCAACAATGGGAGATGTACACGCTGGGAGGATGACAAATACACACACAGTAAAGTACAGTTTCCATTAAGAGCACACAGAGACTGCTGTCAGTTTGGGGCTGGTTTCTCCCTCTTTCTCCAGATCCCAAATAGGACTCTCCACTGACACAGCTATAGAGTTGAGATCTCATCTGAGTGGCCAAGCCAAGACTTCCAGCACCCTCTCTGTCCAACCAGTGCTTCGTGTCCCTGTCCAAGTAGCTGACCCAGACACTCTTTGAAATTTGATTTATGCACACACACACACACACACACACACACACACACACACACACACACACACACACACACACACCCTGGGAAAGGCTAGCACAGGTTTACTAGCTATGCCCCCTTTTGCCCAGACTATAAGTTAGTTATCACTGCCACCAGCCAATTCTTTATCAGCTACTTTAAGGCCCTTCACAAAGGGTTCCAATCTTACTGTGTAATGTTGCTATTAATCGAAATGGTAGTTTGCCCAAGAGCAAGGCTATTAGGAGTGGCCCACAGTGTCACCAAATAAATATGCAAGTACTCCCATAGCTTAAATATGTCTCACAAATATCAGCCACAATGATAGGTTTAAATATATTTAATAATAAATAAAAGAACAAGAAAATACTCAGTAAATAAACACAGTTACATCAGAGTTCAGAATCACATGAGATATGTAAAACAGCATTGCAGGATAGTCTCAAATAAATAAAGAAAACATCTAAGCTATATTTCATTATATTCCTAACTGTACCTAAGAGAAATTATTGTATCCTACTTAACTTACTTACAGAACAACAAGCAGGCAGAAGTGGTGAGTGGATGTTCTTGTCAGTTCAAAGACACAATACAAAATGCTCTGTCTCTCTGAGAGAGTTCTTAAATTAATATCTCAAATGTTGCTGCTGGGTTAGCTTGCAGGATGACATCACTTCTTGTCATCTGACTTTAGTTACCAAGCTAAACCCCCATTGCTAGAAACTGCCAGCCTTTAGCATCTACCTGTGAAAAATACATAATCCTTTGATCTTTGCAGCTATTGGAAGATGTAAAACAATAAAACACTTACAAGACAATGCAGATGGCTCCCTAGTTTTAGACATCCTGTCTGCTTGCTGCATTGAAACCATCTTTTATGGGGCAGTTATAAAATAATTTAATTTCAACTATTTTTCTGAAGTTTTGCAGGTTAACCTTCTATGTTATAGTTTCCACTATTAAAATATATACATTTATACAGTTTGCAATAGTGTATATACATTTTTGTTCTTTTCCAGCAGGGTACACTGTGGATAAATCTTTAAGCTCGGTACTTTACAAACCCTTCCAGCACACACTTCTGTACCAGCAGTTTGTTATACAGACAACATATAGTTCTGATACATTTGTAACACAAGCATATAAATCATGTTGACATTCACAACTGACATAATTATTTACAAAATTCCAGATAGCTGGGCTGGCAGTATCTCCTTTTGTTACAAAGGCTTTCAGGCTTTGCTCAAACTGAAAAAGAGATGTTAGCTATAGTGTTTGGCTTACAGAAATCTCACGAATATATTTATGTCAAAAGAATCTTTATGGAGCTACCACAAAGTACATTTAAAAATCACTACCTGATGCACCTGCAACACTCCAGAGAATATTACTGTCATTACAAAAATATAACCTGCAAGTTTAGTACAAGCCAAATAGCTTATACATATAACCGATGCATTGAGTACAGCATTTTGGCAGGAGTATAAGCAAAATTTTATTTAGAGAGATGAAACACTACCAGAGGTTTCTCAAATGCCAGTCTTTGCAGAAAAAATACTGGAACTCAAAACTTGCACTCAGAATGACTATGAACTAAAACTGTTTCAATATATCTTTATGTTAGTATGAATAGGTGATACCAAATTACTCAGTCAGTGCAGAGGATTAAGGCTTTGAGTTGTTAATGCAGGGTTTGATTCCCTCAGCTTTCATTTCCCTGCTGTGTGACCTTAAATAAGTCATTTAGCCAGACAGCACTTTGAGACAGTAGGGGATTTGGGTTATGCTCTATAATGGTCTTAGAGATCACATGCCTAATAATTACCTATGAACATATGAATAACTGCTTATTTGCCAAGCATAGGTAAATTGTCAGTGCTCCAAGGGTTGTTGTTTAAAGAAGGCAAATGAATAATTCCTTTATAGCTAAGAGGAAATATACATAGTATAGTCTAGTAATCATGTCAAGCCATTAACAAGTGCAATGAAAGAGCTTGTGATATCATACATGACGCTACCAACAGAGCAAATATTCAGAAACTGTGAAGTTTGTAGCATGTTATACAGAAATCAGACCCAGAAAGAAGAAACTATGTTTCATGAAATTTCAGTACTACCATTAATAATAGTTGGTGCATATTTGTTTCAGCACAAAAACTTTTTTCTGTGTGTTGTCTATTATTCATGAGGTCAAACTGTGATTATACAATGCTTCCTCTAAAACGTGCACGCTGAATGGCCAGCCCAACCAGCGTGCACGTTGTAAATCCCTCAATATACTAACGGAAAAAGGTCCGGTCGCCCGGACTTTTTCCGTTAGTATAAAACACTGTCTCGCTATGTTAAAAGAGTTTAACATAGCGACACAGGTTTAAAAAAAACAACGCAGATCTCCGTTGCTTTTTTTAAAGCTGTCTCGCTATGTTAAACTCCTTTAACATAGCGAATAGTAAGCAACGGAGATCTTGCGATCTCCGTTGCTTTTTTTTTTAAACCTGTCTCGCTATATTAAATGGGTTTAACAGAACGAGACAGCTTTAAAATAAGTAACGGAGATCTCCGTTGCTTATTTTAAAGCTGTCTCGCTATGTTAAACCCATTTAACATAGCGAAACAGTAAAAAGCAACGGAGATCTTGCGTTCTCCGTTGCTTTTGCCCACAGCTCTGATGTACTGCGTAGGCATGCGTAGTACATCAGAACTGCCGCGGAATACCAGACAGCTGCGGAAGGGCAGCAAAGAGGCATTATACAATGCCATTATTTAAGAAAAGTAATTATTTCTTTTCTTAAATAATGTCATTGTATAATAGCAATAACCCACTTCTGGGTGTGGGTAATGCGGGATTTAACCATGCCAACCGTGGTTAAATCCCGCATTACCCACACCCAGGCGTGGGTTATTGCTATAGTAATGCCCTTTTATTTTTTGCAAGACATTGGATATTAGGAAATATACTCATTGACAATGGACTCCAGTTTGTCAGCATGAGTTACATCTGTTTAAGAAAACTGTGGAATTAAACACATGAAACTAAATCACAGGTACTCTCAAAGTAATGGACAGGATGAGCATATGGTGCAAACTGTAAAACATCTGTTTAAGAAAGGTAAATATTCCAGTTCGACTGACTATTACTTAATATCTTGAAATACCTCAGTACTCCATTATAATCAATATGGTTATCTTCAGCTTAACTCCTAATGAATACCCCATGTGTTAGTAAACATTTTGACTTTAATCTTAATGGTAATGCAGGATTGCAAACAATCTGTGACTGAACTTCTGCAATCAAATCAAAGGAGTCAAATCCTCCACACCAAAGAAATTGTTTTTGTTAAACGGAGGGAAAGTATTGAACATAAAGGTCCTTGAGAAAGAATGTCATAGTAAGGAAGTGTAGGATACTACAGTAGTTCATAAATTAGCCATGTTTTCAGGGTAGACATGTTGGAGGGATGAGTGAGTGTCTTAGTTAATACCTCTTCTAGCTCATTCAAGGTCAGAATAGAAGAACCTACAAGAAAAAAATGGAGACACCAACAATAAATGCCCAAGTGGACTACAGAAATAATTCAAAGTCCGTCATTTCTTTCAGTGCAGAGAATAACCTCTAGTGCTGCTTATATAAATGTTTATAGCCTTTATAATGACATGAGTAATGTGAAGGCAGTACCATCAGTATGGCATAAACAATCTGTACAATAATATATAGAGCATTACTGAGCAGCTACTTAGTTTAAAATCAGTATCACTTGCTGAGGATAAAATGTCTGGTGAATCTAAAATAAAATAAAAATCTGTTGGACTGATACTTCCAAATACTCGTCTTTTCATAAACTGATTAAAAAACAGTCAGGTATTCTGGTTGTGCATAATTAACTTGTTATCAATGCAAATATTACATTTCTTTTTTCTGTGAATTGTATTTCATATGATACATATAGTTAGTGAAGCATGTTTTGCATACTATGTCTAACTGAATATGTAAACAAATAAGGTACGTAAGGAGAGCTGGTGGTGGAATGCAGAAGTCCAGCAAGTGATCAAAAGAAAGAAGGAGTGCAGGAAGAAATGGGAGATAGAAAAGACTGGCCAGTCTAGGAAGGACTACTGGTTGGCTAACAAAGAGTCTAAGAAAGAAGTTACAATAACAAAGAATAGGGCATCAGAGGCACTTTGCCAACTTTTGGAAAGTGACTCAGTAGGTTGTACAAAGAAACTATATCAAGTTGCAAGGCAAAGACAGAAAGATAAAGAAGATAGTCAGACACCCTTCATAATGGATACCAGCAACAACCTGCTCACTAGTCCACAGGACATCAAAGGCAGATGGAAGGAGTATTTTCAGCAGCTGAAATGAAGAAAACCCCACGGAAGCTGTACTGCCCTAGAACAGCCTACAATTAGAGAAGAGGAGGATCCCACTCCAGAAGAAGTAAGAACAGCACTAATGAAAATTAAGTCAGGGAAAGCAGCAGGTTCAGATGAGGTCACATCAGATATAATAAAGATGCTGGATGAGATAGGGGAGAAATGGCTCCAGAGGGTACTAATAGCAGTGTGGAGAGAAAGGTGTATCCCAACTGGAGAGTAAGCATACAAGTTACCAAAAAGTGACCAGGAAATGACCAATAAGTAAATATCCGTTCCACCAAGATGAGAAACCAAGTCTGATATGTACTTTTGGGAATTAGGGGTGAGTGTCCAATTTAGTTATGTGGATTACTCACTTATATTATTTATAATATTTTCATCTTGGTTGGAATCATGTATTAAATACAGGAGTTTAGAAAGGACCTAACTTATTGAGATTCAATGTGTCTTTTTAAAAAATTTTTTTAAAAACTTTTTAAAAAATTCTTAATTACTTAATTGTTTGATTTTATTGAAAGATTGATGGGAGGGTTTTGTGTATATATAAAAATATCTGTACCAGTGTGATTTATCTGATGAGGTTTGCCTTGTAGCAGACGAAAGCGCTTATGTTTTATTGTGATCTTCAATAAACAGACTTGGTTTCTCATCTTGGTGGAACGGATATTTACTTATTGGAGAGTAAGCATACTCATGCCAGTGTACAAGAACAAAGGGGGCATCCACAACTGTGGGCAGTACAGAGGCATCAACCCCCTGTCATATTGCATGGAAGTTCTGGAGAGGGTGATTAATAAACAGAGACACAGAGTAGTAGAATGTAAGATGGGAGATGAGCAGTTTGGATTCAGATCAGGATGCAGCACGACTGACCCAATGTTTGCAGTGAGAAAGATAGTTGAGAAGAAGTTAGAGATGAGGAAAGAGTCCAACTGGGCATTCCTAGGCATGGAGAAAGCATATGACAAGGTCCCAAGAAAGCTGATCTGGGCAGTACTGTGGCAGTTAAATGTCCCAGAAACATTGGTAGAATTAATGCAGGTTATGTACAAGGACCCAATGACTCAAGTTTGAACAGTGTTTGGCCTCACAGAGTGGTTGCCAGTGGTAGTGGGGTGTACACCAGGGTTCAGCTCTGAGCCCACTGCTGTCCATACTGGTGATGGACTACATTAGCAAACATGTTGGAGTTGGAGGGTACAAATCAACAAAGTTGCTGTATGCAGACAATGCGGCATTACAGGCAGGCTGTGAGCAAAAACTTCAGCAAAGAATAGGGGAAGGGAATGCAAAACTGAAGGCACGTGGGATGAAATTAAGCATAGATAAGAGTGGTAATGGCTGCAAATTGGGGAAATCAGAAAAAAGCTGAGAATTGAGATAGAAGGCAAGATAGTAGAGCAGGTAAACTCCACATGTCTGGGGCAGGTGTTGAGGAGAAGGGAATTCAGAATGAGGAGTTCAAAGTTAGAATCAGCGGAGGTCAGGTATAGTCTATGACAGAAAAATGCCAAAAAAGCTGAAAAGTAAGGTGTACAAGACAGTGGCATGACCAGTACTACTGTATGGTACATAAACCTGGGCAGTAAAGGCAGAGCAGATGAAGAAGCTCCAGGTGATGGAAATGAAGTGCCTGACAAGTGTGGCAGGATGCACACTGTGGAACAGACAAAGAAAGGAGGATATAAGAGTGGAAGCCAAAATAGCTCCAGTTGCAGAAAAGATCAAAGAGAACAGATTACAGTGGTTCAGACATGTGCAGAAAAGCAGAAGACAATCTGGTGAAGAAGATTTGGGGCAGACAGGAAGACAGTAAGAGGAAACAAGGATGTCTAGCAAAGAGTTGGATGGATTGCATGAAAGAAGATCTGTAACAGTCAGCCATAAGTGCTGAAGAAGGTAGAAGTGTAGCATTGAATTGAGAGATATAGCAACAGTTAGAATGATACTCCAACCCCATGTAGAAAATGAGAAAAAGGGAGCTGATGATGATGATGATTAATGTAAATAAGGTGTTAAATATGGTAATATATAAGGGATACACAGAAAATATTACCTTGGTGCTTGCTAATATGGAATAGTCCATTACTTTTAATTAGCTCCAATGTTTTCTTGAATAGTACATGGTTGAATTTATGAAACTGTGGGAATAAGGATATTTCTCCCAACTCCCTAAGACACATAGTCTCAGATTTCGTATATTTAGAGAAGCAGGGGTGGGAGGAGGTGCAGCCCCTGAAAAACTGCTTTTTTAAATTTGATGTTAAATTTGATGTTAGTTTCATTGTTTAACAGTGCAATGTTTCTTGGTTCTTTTTTTTTTTTACCCATCAATCCAATATACAAAGCTTCATTCATCATTCATAACAGTATATAATATATAAGATACACATATATATATATATATATATATATATATATATATATATATATATATATATATATAAATATATATAGATAGATAGATAAAGATAGATAGATATATCTATATCCATATCATCTGACTATGTATATATCTTTGGGTGTCCTACACTTGATTGAACTAACACAATGCCGACACCTGTTTGGTTGACACTATTTGATCTCTCACAGATATATGGTCAACATGTGTGTGGAACGACAGTCCTTGGGTTGGGGAATATTCCCTTTCCCTGGGGATTGTGCTAACTGGGAGTTAGTATATATAATTAACAGGGGATGTGGGGGGCAGGACCCACCACATGGGGATGCATGGGGGCTTGCCTCTCTGCAAAAACACTTGCTGGTGGTTAAGTCCGTTCTGGAATAATCCTTAGATCATGTACAGACTATGTCAATATTTGTTAATTCAACATTTTAACACTGATCTCATGTCCTGGCTGTCGGCATTGTGTCCATTCAATGAGGTGCAGGACATCCATCACTATCTATCTGTCTGTCTATCTATCTATCTATCTATCTATCTATCTATCTATCTATGTGTGCGTGTGTGTGTGTGTGTGTGTGTGTGTGTGTGTGTGTGTGTGTGTGTGTGTGTGTGTGTGTGTGTGTTTGTGAGTGTATAATATATTCCTAAAAATCCTAAATGAACTGGATCCATTTAGAAAAAAAAATGAGTTAAGTCAAATCCTGCCATCTGACTGTTCAGAAGCACAAAACATCTCATGAAACTTGAGATGCTGCCTGGAAAACTTGGACTGCAAACAAACCTCAGCCAAACTATCTGAAATCCAGAGAGCTTAGGAACAGAAACAAATACCATAGTAAATTAGACAAAAAATATATTACACTAACCTCCAAAATAAAAATTATCAAAACCCCAAATTATTCTGTTTTTCCACAACTCAGCTTCTAAATCCTGGCCATTCAACATTGCTTTCACCTTCACTCAAACCTAATAACCCAGCTGACACTGAGAGGAATTCAACCCTAACTTTATTAAATCAGTCTCCTCCTTACTCCACAGTTCTACACAAAACAATGCCACAAGCTCATTGCAGATTCTATTACCCATATGCTGTCTCTCCAGCCAGTTCCACTGCTGTCATCAAAAAGCTGCTACTTAAAAACAAGAAAGAAAACGGCTCCCTAGCACCATACAGTCTAGCTGTCAGTGGCTCTAGCTTATCCTGTCTCACTTCTAATAAACCACGCTATCAATGAAGCTTATGTAACTTTAGTATGGAAAAAATGTTACATCCTCCCAATCCAATTCCACTGAACTCACCAATCGTAGACCCATTACCATCCCCTTCCTCTATCAAAAAAACTTGAAAAGTGCATCCAGACCCACCTCCTACACTATATCTCACAAAGTACGCTCCTCTCTCCTTCACAGCATGTTTTTTTCTATACCACAGTGCCTCCACCACCCTCCTTAACTTCACTAATATTGCTAACACAAAGATAAATTATGGTAGCCTTGTATCTGCTCTCTTTCTTGTTCTATCCAAAGCTTTTGACATTCTCTCCCACACTGTACTCTTACAAAACTCTCCAATCTATGCCTTGACAATTCCTCTCTAACCTGAATTTCTAGTTCTCACTCTAACAAATTCCAAGAAGTAAAATGACTCACTGACATCTCATCCTTTCTCGTTGTTGCATGTGGAGTCCCACAAGGATCCATACTGGAACCTATCCTGTTCATTGTATTTATTAATGATCTTAATCTTGCCAGTAAGAATGCTACCTTAGAAACATATGCAGACAATTCCACCATCATCTGCTCAGCAACCAACCTGACCCAAAAATACTTCAGCTCAGTAGAAAACTGTCTGACTACCACCCAGTTATTCTTAAACCAAAACACCCTTCATTATTACCTCTTCCAACAAAACAAAAACAGAACTTGTGATACAATCAAACTACTAGAAGTTTACATAAACGAAAACCTAATGTTTGACTTCCACGTTCAACATACAATAAAAACACACACCAAAAATGAAATACTCTGTATAGGGCAAAACTACCTAACAATGCAAGATATATCACATTACCCTTCTATTTCCTACTCTCCTTTACTCTGTATCAATACCAAGAAACAGCCAATTAACTCAGCTAAACAAAATCAAGCAGTGCTACAACAAGGTCAAAAAATTTGCAGCCGGCCTCCCCCACAGAACACACCACTGTTTGGCCCTCAGAAACCTCCAGTGCCTTGATCTACCTCACCAACTCACATACACCCACCTCTCTTATCCACAGTCTAATAAAAACATCAAATGACAACTCTGCAGGCTATTCTCTTTGTTCCCATAAAGATCAAAAACCAGGAACTCTTTGCTCCTAACAATAAGGACGGCTTGCTAAAGTAATTCAGACTACAGCTAAATTCTCTCTTACTCAACTCCTGGCTCTGCAAATGTGCTGCACCCGATTAGCACGTCACTCCTCTTCAGCTTCATCACTTTCACCTCCCTCCATAGCCTTCTCCTGCCTGTACTCTACCTCAATCTCACCCCCCTTTTGTTACACTCCTTCACCATCAGCTACCCTTTTCTTCTATTTCACAGGTCTAACTCTCTCACCAATGTACTTCTTGTAAGACATATTGCTTTCTATTGAAAATAGCAATGCTATGGCTGTCTGCATACTTTACTAGATTTGAAATGCATTTCTCTCTCTTTTGAAAAATGCTGTAAGGACTATTGAATATTATTGCCTTTCAAATGATAGTGTCACTTATCTATTACTACTGTTTGCACATTGAAGCATTTCTCCCTGAGCATACCCTGAAAATGGGTGTTAAGCCTAGTCAGGTTTTCCTGGCAAACAAAAGCAATACAAAAATTATATATATATATATATATATATATATATATATATATATATATATTATACTGACTATATATATATATATATATATATATATATATATATATATATATATATATATATATATACTTGTCTATTTTACATAATATGGAGCCTATCCATTCTAATAGTGATGCGGCTTGTGACAGATGTTTCAGTACCCATCACAAGGGTTTTATCCAGGTTTCTGTAATGATGCATGTGTGTGCATGCAAGTCTGGAGTAACTTACTTATGACATATTGAAAGCTTGTTTTTCTAGGATTCTGGCATGTAAATGGACTTGTTTTTCTCTAGTAATAGTCCACAAACTGCCAGAGAAGATGATAGGATACATAGAGCAGAATAAAAAGTGGATGTTCTTAAATGGAGTGAATATCATTTATCAGTAGTTTGTAAATGGGCTGAGACAACCTCTCAGGGCAGACTGGCATTTAAACTCAGCATATTTGTACTAGAATAATGATTTCCTTTCATTCGCTGCATTGTTCTTATACCTGAGAGGATTGGTGTTTTCTGGCTAACACATGATGAAGTGGGATAATTTGTAGCTCCTTGACAGGGAAAAGGGTTTGAAAGCCATTAGTGCAGTGAGGGATGAAGGGACATGGAGCAAATAATGGAGGGTGGAGCAAGGTGGGACTGAAAGGGGATTAGGAATTCACTGTGGATATCTGGGGATATTGCAGTGTGTAATTTCATTACTGCTAAATGAAGAATAACATAAATTTGCAGGGAAAAAGCCTGTAGGAAGTGAGCTATAGCTTCTTACATAAAAACAATAGTAAAAAGGTTTTAGATCCAGCTAGTTTACATATGAGCTGTCTTACCAATACAACACCGGTAGGAGATTCTGAGGCATATAATGTAAGACAAAGAGGGGGGGGGGGTCTGGTGGGATTGCTAGATTGAGAGATAGAAGGCCTTAATGTCATGTATAATAGAGGACCACTCTTTGGGCAGATTAACACTAACAACATAAAATTATTCTAATTCGAAACATTAATTTAGGAAGTCAGAAGTTGATAAGCACATGCAACTCAGCATGTGACTGCTTTACGTGGATTTTATTTTATTTATCTATCAACAGGGTACACCACTATCAGCACTATGACAGTCACATATCATAAGCAGATACTGAAGTAATCAATCTCAGTACTCTCTTATGAAGTTCATTAACTCGCATCCACAGTCCTCTGTGCTAAAATGTCAGAGAGTGAGAGCAGCAATGGCTCCATGCACTGGCTTTTCTTTGTAAGGGTTAAATTTTATTGTGATTCATAATTAAGCACATTGTAACCGGGCAGTAGAGTTTGTTACTATCTTATTCGCCACTTATTTTTGGTACAGACAGTCTGTCTAAATAACAGCTGTGAGGTCTCTAGCAAGGATCCAATAACTGATACGCTCAAGTAACAAGACTTTCAAATGCATATACAATTGTATTAGAAAGATGGTCTTATCAGCAAGCTTATTTCACTGTATTAAGTTCTCACCACTTTCATAACAGTGTTGAGAAGAAAACCCTGGTTTAATTACAGTAGTAGCAGATACAATAGAAAGTCTTTTGTATGCCTCCTGAATTCATAGATTAATTAAGTAATTCTAAGCATTTAATTTCCCCAAAGTTTCAATAATATGCCTAGAAGTTTGGCATGCAGTGTGTTTCTATTCAATATGTAGATCAGGAAAATAATTGCAAGTACATAATTCATTTCTCTGCGCTTTGAAATCATAGAACTTAATATCTGCAGTTCAAAACATAAACATTCCATTTACATTCCAGAAATGTCACAGAATGTTTTTAGTTGATAACAATGAGTTTTCTTACCTTAGGTCTAGTTTCTAAATCAAACAGACTAACTTAACTAGAGATTCCATAGTCATTTAATTTAAAAGTTTTTTAATTTATTTAGTACAGCAGTGCATAGTTCTAAATAAATCTTTAGTCTGATCAAAATATGGCTTAAGCCAAGAAAATAATTCATGTGGTTTCTACAGTGTGATGTAATCCTATGGTAGAACTTATTGGAGATTTTATCCCTGAGTATCTCTGACATATAAATGTACAGAAATTACAGATATGTGAATGCTCATGCTATCAGATTTGTGACAGCCAATGCAGTGTGTTTACATTTGAGAACTTCTGTTTCCCGCTCACAACCATGGCTTTTATTTCACAGAGAGGGCATGTTTAATCTGAGCCACCCTGGCACCTGTGTGTCAGGAATGGAGGATGTGTATGTTCCTTAACTGTTTCCCAATCCTTCCACACTCATACTGGCTATCACCTGGAAAGGAGAAAGATCCATTAAGCAATCAGCTGAAATTATGGTTACTATTAACGACAGGAACTGATGATGACTGCCAGCTGTAATGAGGAGGGATGATGTGAAACAAGCACTTGCTGCAGACCGTCATCTAGGAGTTCAACCAATATGGTGAGCAGTTACATATCTGTATTATTTATTTTACAGGACCTGCTTCAATCAGTTTTAATTTGGGAGCAATAGAAAGCAAGAAAACAAAGTTCCAAGAGGAGAGAGAGAGAGAGAGAGAGTGAGATAGAGAGACAACACAAGAAGTATTCACAAGAGAATGCCATAAAAGCAGTCCTTCCAAAAGAATTCCTGTTCTTGGATTGAGTATATACTCGGTAAAGCACAGAAATGTATGCCATGATTATATTTCCAAAGCTCACATTACAAGAAGCAGTTCCTTGATGAGGTTCCACTAGATTGTATTAGCCAAGTGTCCATTATGTTACTTTTTTAGAGATGAGGACTAGGCCATAGGAACAGTTTTTGTAGGGAAACACCTGCTCAGTCTTCCTGAACCACTGGACACTTTTCAGATAAAACTGCAACTGCTGCACATTAAGAAAGTGTGGAATGCATTGTTTTCTGTTCTCAGCATCCAGGAAAAAGCAAAGAATTTGAATGGCCTACTTGCTAAATGATTCTAATATCCCCTTCAGTAGAAATTTGATCAGTCCTAAGGACATCTCATGTAAAAGAACATATAAAAAATTCTGCAGCTTGGGATTATGGGACGTGGCAATGGCTGTGAGAAAGAAAATCATCTAAAACACAGGCTTCAAGTCTACCAAGCCATCAATCTCAAATGCTATTTGAGACAACAAGAGAGTCATGAAGGTAAAATATAAAAGGGAGAATAAGACAAGAGGGAGGATTTGTTACAGGAACTGCATAACTAACTTATAGTGAGCCAAGACCTTGTTTTCCACCAAGCTATGAAAGGCCATAATACTATAATGCAAATGGTAATTATCATTAATTATAACTGTAGTCAAATAAATGATAAAATATGCCAGCTACTAGTCCAAGCCAATGATCTCTGGATCAAAGGACAACTTAGCAGCATAAATTGAAAAGTCAGAATCAATTCCCTTTGGACTTGTAGGTAGTCCTAGAAGAGAAGATAATTGCAGCATAAAGTACCTCTGTCACACCATCCAAATGATCAGTAGATAAAAAAAATCTGCATTTGTATGTTCTAATCTGAGTCATACCAAAAGCCAGTGGATGAGAAGGGAGGCATAGGCAGCCATCCACAATCTACACAAGAAGAATGTATCCATAACCAATTCACCCTTGACCTGCTGAAGGAAAAAGACCTTTGGAGGCACTTAATTTTCTTCAGTGGAAAGTAGGCTCATTTCTGGCTTAGCTAGCACCTTGAAGATTAAGTAAATACAGAGTAATAAACTGAACTGAGTTGTTTGTCAGGAAATTTAATATTCCATATATATGTATTACCATATTAAAGATGCTGCAGTCTGGAGACACATACACAATTAAATATCATTTCTCCTCAAAGGGTCCTTAAGTGTAACCATCAGTATGTTCAGATGTTAAACCATTGATTAACAGTCAGACAGCATCTACAAAGGAACCAGGTTCAGGTAGAATGCCAGAGGTTGGAGAGTCAAATATAACACACACACACGCACGCACGCACGCACGCACACACACACACACACACACACACACACACACACACACACACACACACACACACACACACACACACACACACACACATACACACATATACACACACACACACACACACACACACTCTATAATATTTATAGGCATAGAGCCCATTTTCAGTGAAGGCTCAAGGAGAAAATCTCCAATAACAGGACATTTAATACATGTAATACACCATTTGTAAAACAGGTGTGATGGCAGAAGAGACAACAGTGCAATATTTATATATTACCAATGCGGTGACAGAACAAACACTAGCACAGTACATATTTATAAACATTCTTGTGTTTCTACAACTTTTACAATTTGAGAGCTTAATTGTTTACAGAAGAGAGCTAAGATTAGGCTTTGCACATGAGTCATTATTAAAAATAGATGCATGGGATAGCAGCCAGTATAGAAGTTGTGAAAAGTGATAGGAAGATGAGAGCAGAAAGGAAGTGTAAAAAGGAAGAGGAGTGGATAACCACAAGAAGAGAATGGATAATGTTTCAGCCTGGTGTGACAAAGTGTTTTGTGAGTGTTTAAACAAATGAGTGCTTGATATCAGTCTAATGTCCATTGGGATATTGTTCCAAGCTTTGGCTACTCAGTTTACGTACAAAGTGTATAACTGATTTTTTGGGGGGGTTTATAAATTGAAAAGAGATGTTTTTTTTGGAGGAGTGAAGGCGACAGGTAGATAGTAATTAACAGAAGACTGAAGAGGTTGTATATCATTTTTTGTGCCTGGAAAAGTTGGGTATATTTGAGAAAGAGACATACCACAAGCCAGCTTAAAGGGACAATCCCAGGGATTTTTTGTTTTGATTCAGCCTTTGTTTACTTTTCAAGTTTGCCTTTCTGAGCATGCTCACCTGTGGCTGAGGGGGGTAGGGGAAGTGTGCCTGCAGGAAGCTTCAAAGGAGTTAGCCACATTCCATCTCAAATTGCAGCTCTACTTACAACAGCTTTCCATGTGAGCCATTCATTGGTGTAATCTGTGCATTTTATCCATTCAGAAAAGTAGCCTTTCAGACATTTTACGACCAGACTGCTGCTGCTACTCTAGAAAGCACAGCAGTAATGCAATTCTTATAAAGAGACATTATTTTGTTTCTAAAATCAGTTGTTTACCAGACTATTTTGTTTACCTTTTAGTGTAGTGTAAGTCACATATTCACACAGAGTCAGAATTTTCAGACAAGCTTGTGTGCATACTGCAGGTTAGATTTCACAAACTTCACTGTTGGATGTTTATGATAGGAACTGCTTAGAATTTACAGTTTGTTGTTTTGAACTTCCCACCCCTACCCAGAGACTATTAGTTGAATGACTGGTTTAGCATTAGCCTGAGATGCTATCTAGTCAAACTCAAACCTGCATCCTTTGCAGCAGTGAAATGAAATCTTTAGTATGTGCTTGCTTTTTGTAAAACTTAGTGGAAAGCTTATCCCAACTTAGGCAATTGTATTTTCTTTTGTTTGCTTTTGTTTTATGTTAGTTGCTACATGCTTTTTTCCCTTCACTGGTAATTATTTGTCATATGTTCTGCAACAGTGTTGCTTATTAGTGCATGTACTCATGCAGACATATATTTATAACACAGTTTCTCCACATTTCACAGGAAGCATTGCTTTGGACATTTTCGTCTTGGAAACAAATCCCCTGAGTTGCAAATATCCTAAGATTCTAGAAGAATAAAATCTTATAATAATAGTAAAAAAAACAATGTCAGACAACTGTGAAATTGAATCTTGTTACTGTACTAAAAGTATTTTCCCATTAGGTGACACCCTTCATGAATCACTCGCAGTGACTGTCTGTATAATATGGATTCCATTCCACTGAATTTATTTTCTTTATCTTTATCTTTCTCTTTATCTTTATCTTTCCTGCATTGTGTTAAAATGTTTTGATCGTTCACTCTTTTGCTGAATATTTGACTGCAGTAGAGTTGCACTGGTTACCATTTGAAAGTTGAGGTAAATGCAGTCTCTCTATTTCCCTATATGTGTGCATAAGTGTGTATGAAATATGTAATCTAAGTTTATATTCATGTGGTTTTAAAACCACAGCCTTGCTATGTCTTACTGACCGGCTTGTAATTCAAGGCATTCTTGACTGTCAGTCAAATTTGTATATGCTGGATATTTAATTGCTGTTTGTCTTTCGGCTTTTTCCCGGTAAGGGGTCACCACAGCGGAACTCCGGTCCACTAATGATTGGCAGTAGATTTTTATGAAACGCCGAGGTGCCAACTCAACGCCCAACCTTCAACAAAGGCTCGCCCATTTATGCACGCATGTCTTTCGAATGCTACCCAACTGCGGGGAGGACATGCAGACTCCACACAGAAGGCACTGCCAAGCCAAGCTGAGAATCGAACGGGAGAACCTCTTACTGTGAGGTAACCACACTACCACTGTACCACTGTGGAATCATGCTGGATATTTAATAATGTGTGTATTTTATTAGACCTTTGTATGCAGCGACCTACTTGTTGTAGGCTGGATATGTAATAATGCATGCATTTTATTAGACCTTTGTATGCAGCGACCTACTTGTTGTAGGCTGGATATGTAATAATGCGTGCATTTTATTAGGCTTTGTCATGCAGTGCACCTACTTGTTTTAATGGTATACTTCACCTGTAATATTGGAATTCACATAACTTTTCTCAAACTTTCCTTTTTTGCAACTTAAATGGCTGTGCTGATGAGACCACTTACCCCCTTATCAAGAAGGAAATAGATAATAATTTAAAGAAATAAATGCATATGCCATGTCATTATGTGTTTATCATATGCATTGCTTTGGTTGATTAAAATGGATTTGCTGTATATCTTTGTTATAGATCTATATATATATATATATATATATATATATATATATATATATATATGTGTGTGTGTGTGTGTGTGTTTTTATTTATTTTCTTATTTGACATTTGTTATAACTGAGACAAAGGCCCATTTCAGTGGAGACCCATAAAAAAGGCTAAAAAAATGCACATGCACACGCACACACACACACACACATGCAAAAACCTCTCTCTGAATTTGTTTGTGTCTCTGTTTATATACACAGATGTACACACACCTCTACATGTGGTGTGTTTGTGAATATATATACATGCAGACACTCATTCACTGTCATGCAGGAGGCATTTTGACTAAGGTGACAGTATAGCTGCTCCTTACAACATTCGTGCCACTGACCCTTTATTGCTAGTTTTACAAGTAATAGTTTTTTTTTCCATTCATCATATGCCACTTGACAACAATATTAAAAGTGTGGTTCAGACTATAGAAACTACAGATCCATAAGCTTAACCAGCCTTATCTGTAAGGCCATGGAACAAATCATCATGAACCCTATAAATAAGGACATAGATGACCTCCATACCCTTAATAGGACACATTTGCTTTTGTCAAAGAGGTCATACCTGTTAAACCTGGTAGACTTCTTCAAAAGCATCACCAAGGTGAGGCATAAATGAAGACCAATCTGTGCATACAACCTACCTTGACTTAGCAAAGGCCTTCAATACACTCCCACATT